>NC_134508.1:44993395-45223104 GCF_027942865.1 Odontesthes bonariensis | reverse complement strand
TTATCAAAGAGTGCTTGGTGGACTCTGCAGCACTAATATGCCCTGAACAAAAAGAAGCATTTGAGAAAGTCCCGCTCTCCAGGCGAACCGTGACGAGAAGGGTCGAGGACATATCGGGGAATCTGGAGCTTCAGCTGCAACATGAAGTGGCAAGTTTTGACTTTTTCTCCTTGGCTTTGGACGAAAGCTGTGATGTCCGTGACACAGCCCAGTTACTCGTATTTGTCCGCGGGATAACGCCGGACTTCAAGATTACGGAGGAGCTGGCAGCAATGCGCTCGATGAAAGGGACGACTACAGGGAGCGATCTCTTCACGGAGGTAAATGCGTGCATGGACATACTGGGACTGAAATGGGACAGACTGGCAGGTGTTACAACAGACGGTTGTCCAAATCTTACAGGGAAAAACGTGGGACTTTTAAAACGTATGCAAGATAAAGTGACTGAAATCGACACAGATCAGAAATTGGTATTTTTGCATTGTATTATACACCAACATGTGTTGTGCAAGTCAGTGCTAAAAATGAACCATGTTATTGATGTTGTTACTAAAATAGTAAACTTCATCAGGGCACGGGCATTGAATCACAGACAGTTTGTCGCACTTTTGGAGGACCATGAGTCTGAGCATAGTGACATCGGCTACCACACAGCTGTCAGGTGGCTCAGCCTGGGCAAAGTGCTAAAAAGAGTTTGGGACCTGAAAACAGAGATTCGAGAGTTTTGTCAGATGAAAGGCAAAGACATCCCAGAGCTCTCAGATGAGGACTGGATGGCAGATTTTGCATTTGCTGTTGATGTGACTGCACTGATGAATGAACTGAACACCAAACTGCAAGGCAGGGGCCTTTTTGTTCATGAAATGCACACCCTGGTGAAGGCTTTCATGAGAAAGATGCTGTTTCTTTCAAGCCAACTGGAGAGCAACAATCTCACTCACATGCAAACCCTGAAAGAAGTCACACCATCAGCTGATCACCTCCACAGGTATTCATCCATGTTAGGAGCATTGCATTGTGAGTTTTTAAGGAGATTTGAAGATCTCAGAACAATTGAGGATGAAATGCACATGATTTCCTCTCCCTTTACCTGCAGTGTGGATAATGCACCCAGTGATGTTCAGCTGGAACTCATT
Organism: Odontesthes bonariensis; assembly: GCF_027942865.1. Lineage (NCBI taxonomy): Eukaryota > Metazoa > Chordata > Actinopteri > Atheriniformes > Atherinopsidae > Odontesthes > Odontesthes bonariensis. The sequence continues at coordinate 45,221,968 of NC_134508.1, read as the reverse complement.
GACCTGCAGTCTGATGCAGTACTGGCAGAGCACTTTAAATCAGGATCTCTGCTGGATTTTTACTCTTCTCTCAAGGAGGAGAACTTTCCAAACATGAAGAGACATGCTCAGAAGATGTTGGTTCTCTTTGGCTCTACCTACATATGTGAACAAACATTTTCAATGATGAAGTTTACGAAGTCCAGGTATAGATCATCTCTCACTGACGATCATCTGTCAGCTGTGCTTCGTATCTCCACCTCAGACATTCAACCTGACTTCGATGCACTCGTTAAAGCCCAGCAGAGACTAGATTTCTCTCACTGAACAAGAAAAAAGAACTTAAAAATGTAAGAAGTTTTAAATCGTGTTTTTATGGTTGAGTTGTGCATGGTTTTAATTGTATTGTGGTTATTTTTATTTGCATGTTTAGTGTGTTTTTATGATGTTGTTTTAGTGATTTATTGCCATTCCCATTGTTTTAGGAAATTTGCTTGAATAAATTACATTTTTTGCAAGGCAACCTCACTTTTTCATTGCTTAATTATAACATATACTCTTACCAGCTTGTCAAAACAATGCTATTTACTGCTTTTTATAAAGAAATACAGTTAATATTTTGCAGAATTGAGTTCAGCCTTTTGTCCGGCCCTCCACAATATTTTCTGTTTCTCATGTGGCCCCATGGAAAAAATAATTGCCCACCCCTGCTCTAGATGGTATTTCCTTGGCTTCTAGTTCTACAGTGAGGAACCTTGGAGTTATTTTTGACCAGAACTTATCATTTGACTCGCATATAAAACAGGTTTCTAGGACTGCCTTCTTTCATCTTCGTAATATTGTTAAAATCAGGAACATCTTGTCTCAGAGTGATGCAGAAAAACTGCTCCATGCATTTGTTACTTCAGGATTGGACTGCTGTAATTCTTTATTATTGGGCTGTCCCACATATTCTCTGAAAAGCCTTCAGCTGATCCAAAATGCTGCAGCCAGAGTTCTGATGAGAACTAACAGCAGAGATCATATTTCTCCAGTTCTAGCTTCTCTTCATTGGCTCCCTGTTAAATTCAGAATAGAATTTAAGATTCTTCTCCTCACATATAAAGCTCTTAATGACCGAGCTCCATCATATCTTAAAGATCTCATTGTAAGATATTTTCCTAACAGAGCACTTCGTTCCCAAACTGCAGGTTTACTTGAGGTTCCCAGAGTTTCTAAAAGTAGAATGGGAGGCAGAGCCTTCAGTTATCAGGCCCCTCTATTGTGGAATAAGCTGCCAGTAAATGTCCGGGAAGCAGACACCCTTTCCACTTTTAAGACCAGGCTTAAAACTTTCCTTTTTTATAAAGTTTATAGTTAGGTCTGTTGAATCTGATAGTGTGTCTGCTAGTGTGTCTTGTCCTGCCTCCACCTCTGGCACCCTCTATACTTTCATTACCCCCTACCCGAACCAGGGTTTGAATCCCATTCCCGCCTATCTTACCTCTTTTATTTCTCCCCCTACCCGAACCAGGGTTTGCATCCCCACCCCGCTGTGACTGGTGTGCAGTTGGTGAGAGGCTGAGGTAGCTTGTGGCTGTAAAAAGATGGTTGTTGTGGTGTGAGGAGCAGATCTATATAGGGAGTATAGGGAATTACTCACTGAGTCTGGTCCTTTATTTATTTATTTATTTTTTCGTTAGCACAAGTTTCTTGTGTTTACCTTGAATAGGGATGGCTCAGGTAATCCTGAAACATCCCATAGTTAAGCTGCTATAGGCCTAGACTGCTGGGGGGCCTCATCTGTCACACCTTTCCTCACTTTACTCTCTTTATGTATATGTGATATTATTGTGGTCATTAACTCGTGTTTCCCTGTTCCAACAGATATCCTTTGAATGGCTCTATATGAACGAATTGGATTATTTTATGAATTATGATTATTATTAATTAATTGAATTCCAATTGGCTTGAATTGGACTTACTATCTAAGTGCCTTGAGATGACATTTGTTGTATTTGGCGCTATATAAATAAAAATGAATTGAATTGAATTGAATCACTCAGCCCCAGTGACACACCCACAGCCACACACACATGCATAGCTCCACCCACACACACACCTATTACCCCCAGTGACAAATGAGAAACATATCCCTGCCTCTACATTCCGGCCCCTAATTATTATAACATAATAATTACCAAACAATAATAGCAGCATGGGATAATTCAATGCAAAATCTTTGTAAACAAGTTGAACAATTCAGTATCTTTTTTTTTTTTTTTTACAAATATGAGAATAGTTCATTTTCAATGTCCTTGAACAAGCGGGTTCTTCATGTGTCGTCAAGTGTCTCTAGGCCAGAGGTTCCAGAACTTACGGAGCCTAGACAGAAGTCTCATGTCAAGTCATGTCAAAAACAAAGTCAAACATGTCAAAACAAGTCACGTCAAAAAATAATCCATTAGGTGTCCTCGGCTTCCTGAAGCAGACAAATCTTTGTGACAGGCCTGTCCAGGCAACTCGTCCTGGTCTTGATCTTGACTTGTCGAATGAATCCTCTCTTATCTTGAACAGTTTTGACAACTCTCCCCATAATCCAAGAGTTGCGGGGTGCACAGTCATCCACAATGAGCACAATGTCTCCAGGAATGAAATTGTGCTTGATTTTGTTCCATTTTTGGCGCTCTTGAAGTTGTGGAAGGTATTCCTTTGTCCATCTTTTCCAAAACAGATTGGACATGTACTGTATTTGTTTCCATCTACGTACAGCATACAAGTCCTCCTTTTGGAAAACACCGGGGGAAAAAGATTGCTGACCTTTGAGTAGGAGAAGATGGTTGGAATCACCTTTATTGGTTCTAGGGCTCTAGGTGCATTCAAGCCGATCAAAATCTCAATGTCTGCATCAATTTCAGGTAGGTGTACACCTCGCAAATATGGCCATCTGACCAGGTCCTGCTCCCGTGGTATGTTGCTCCTGTACACAGGCATCTTCTTCTGTGTAAAGACATCTGGCAAGTCGCAGTAGAGGTCACTTTCCAGACCAGCTACTTCCAGATCCGAAACAATGCAACTTCCCACAAGCTTTTCCTGGCCCATAGTACGCAAGAGAATTTTAGTTCCTCTTCCTGACACATTCAGCTTATTCATCAGGTTTGATGTACAAAAGGAGCCAGAACTGCCTTGATCCAAAAAGGCATACGTTTCCACAATTCTGTGACCTTTTTTAGACTTGACCTTGACTGGCACGATGGAGAGCTTGCAATCATGGTCACCGGCCCCAGTGAGACCACTACTTTGCACCGCCACCAGAGAGCGGCCCACTGCTGTGTTTGTATCTGCTACACCTCCTGGTTCTTTATTGTGGTCCTTGTTCTGTGGGTGAATATGAAGCATGCTAGGGTGACTAGCTCCACATGTTTTACATGACAGTCGCCTCCTGCAGTCCTTACTTATGTGCCCTATGCACAGACAGCCAAAGCAGACTCCATGTTCTTTCAGAAAAGTGAACTTTTCTTTATGCGCCCTCTTCCCCAATAGAGCACACAACTCCAATGCATGGTCACCCTTACAGTATAAGCAAGTCCTTTTGTCCAGTGGGACTCCTTCCTTCCTCACATGGGCCTTTCCATCAACTGAAGCTATTGTAGTGGCAAAACTACTTCCTTGGTTTCGTGTGCGACGCTGATAATTATCTTTGCTGCCATCTTTAATTTGCATTGTCTTTGGAGTATCCTGTATATTGCCAAATACAGGGTCTGCTGCAATTCTGACTTGGCGCTCAATGAAATTGACAATGTCAGGGAAAGTAGCTCTTCGATGGCGGATCTCTTGAATATCGCAAGCTACTGACCTCCATCTGTCTCTCAGCTTGTACGGCAGCTTCTTGATCACCGTCAACATGTTTGCAGGCATATTAAGCTCAGCCATGTACTGAATGTCATCCATTGCATTACAACATCCTCTTAAGAAGAGACCATAAGCTTGGAGAGACTTGGCATCCTCTGCTTTAACCACAGGCCATTGCAGTGCTTTGTCCAGATAAGCTGAAGCAATCTTTTGCTCATTCCCAAAATGCTCTTACAACAAAGCCTTTGCCTTTTGATATCCTCTGTCTGCAGGCATTTGTTGGCAGCTCCGAACAAGCTCTCTTGGTTCTCCTCTTATATACTGTGCCAGGAAGTGCAGACAGTCTCCAGTATCACTTGTCCTCTCTTCTACGTTGTGCTCAAAGGCTCTTATAAAAGCTTGATAGTGAAGAGGATCTCCATCAAACACTTGGATCTCTCTTTTTGGCAAATGAGAGATCTTATGTTGTTGCGCAAGCAGAGCAGAAATATCATTTTGTTTTGCCATTATGGATAGCAAGTTATGACTGTCATTGATGACTTGCACCTGAGCATGTGGACTAACTGCAACCCGAGCAGCTGAAACATCACTCCTCCCATTAGGAGCCAACAGGAACGCAGGCGGCCTCTGCTGGACTATTTGAGATCCAACATCAACGGTAAGTTTCCTTTCATTTACCTTTGTCAGATGAGACTTGGATGTGATTTGACTGTCATACACTTTTTGGCCACCAGGGACAAATTAATCAACCTCAGCATTAAAAGCAGCATAAGCCCCTTTGGCCATGTAGGATTCCATACCATCAGATTTTTTACATCTGCTGCCTTTCACACTGCTTCCTGAGACTCTTAGGACCTCCATCCTAGCCTGAGCAGCTGCTATTTCCAATTCAAGCTCAAATCTTTCTTGCTTTTTCTTTATTTCCTCCTCTTGTTGGTCCAGTTCTTGTTTTTGTTTGAGTAATTTCTGACGAGTGAGAAGAGCAGCCATTTCAGCCTCTGCTTTGACCCGAGAAGAGGAAATGGAGGAGCTTGAAGTTCTTGAATTCCCAGCTTTTGATCCATATTTTCTGCTTCCAACATTTGAGATGCTGTCGTTTGGCTGAACATCATCCTGGACTCCGAACAAGGCGTTCTCCTCAATATGATGTGTGTTTTGAGGTAAGTCATGCTGTTCCATGTTATGACTTTTTCCAGTCACATCCTCCTGTCCCATGTCTGGGGACATTTTGCTATCAAGATGTGGCTCATGCAGTGGCAAGCTTGGAAGATTTTCACATTCATTGTTAGTTGGTAATCTCTCCACATTGTCATTTGTTGCAGGTCTTGAGGCTGGACTCTTAGTTCCAGAGAGCCACCATTTCACATCCTCAATAAAGCCTTTGTTGTATTTATTGATGCTAGCAAACCACACATTTTGTTTATTTCCATCAGAGATCCATGCAGGGAAATTGCTTCACCATGCAATTGTGTCAACATGTCCAGTTTAGTTTGCACCTGTGGAACATTATCATCACTCTCCATGAGCTCCTTTAAAGCAATGATGACGCTTTTCATTCTGGTCACTCTTGCTTTGCGTTCATTTTTAAGCTTCTCCATTTTACACACCAAAGCCTTTTCAGTGGGAATGATTTTCCTTTTGACAATTTCATTGTTATCATTTTCATTTGCATTTGAATTAGACTTCGATCCATTCACATGTGAACCAGCCTTTGACACACTCATATTGATGTCCAGCAAAGTATACACCACAAAAGTTCAGAGAGCAAATGTCACAATCCATATCCACATCATCAATCCACATTCATATTAATTTTGGCACAAATCTGACTCCATTAACTCATTGGCTGCCAGCCATTTTCAGTTCAGAGAGACCCATACTGCCAAGTGTTTTACAGTATTTTGACTGATTTTCCAAGACCCACAGAAAAGTGTGTCTTATGACTATGTACACACCGAAATTACCAAAAGAAAGAGTAGACTCTCTTCTTTCATCAGGAAAAAAAAGTTTGTTTCTACCATTTTTAGTCCTTTAGTAATAGACAGTAGAACATAGGTTGGTTTCACCAAAAACAGCTGTTTTTGACCAAAAAATTGAGAAAACAAGCTTTTTTTTTGTGCAAAGTGGCACTGATGCCACCTTGCGGGTAATTTTGCCAGTATATTCTCTGTTTAGTGTTTACAAGCCTAAGATTTAGTGACAAACTCCACTAGATTGTTCCCCAGCCCGCTCCGTTAAAAAACGCAATTGACGTCTATAGACGTCTTTGGCAGTGAACGTTTTTTTTAAATTGACGTCTATAGACGTCAATGGCACCGAAAGAGTTATTGAACAATCCAATGTTGTGTCCAAGTTCACAGTTCACACTCTTTATTCAAGCTTTAGCATCAGCAGTACATCCAACTTCACTCCTTTAATGTGCACAAAACAATTGATCCACTTTTCCACAAGCAATATGGCAAGAACGACATCAAACAGCAGCCACTGCGTCCATGTGCATCCAATATGCAGTAGTTCCCAGCATCAACTGTGTCCAGGCAAGCATAAACTTCACAGTATGAACAAACTGAGGTCCACATACCATGGGTTGCACTGTGCTCCGTCACTTCCTCCACATTTACTCAGGGTCAAGATCCAAAGTAGCTGAGTGGTTTGTTTTACATGCAATCCAACGGAGTGTCTGATATGTAGAAGAGTTTCTGTTGACAATGTTCAGTGACTATCAAGCCCTAAAGTAGTCACAGAGAGGGGAACAGGGCTCTGCCTGACTCACTGAATCCAAGGAGGAAACTTGAAGCTGTACTGCAATTGAAGATGTTTTATTTCCTTTACAATAAAACATATGCACTAACACACATTTTATTGTTGAGTTACTTGCTGTTAGTGATGTGGCGTTTGAAGCGAGGCCTCGGAGCATGTGTCGAGCAAAAAGGGGCGAGCCAGATGAAGCGTTGGTTCGAGGCTTGTATCGTTTCCATAAAAATCACGTGACTGATGACAAACGAGGCCTCGGATTCAGTGTACACGTCACTGATTCATTTTGAGTGTCACTATCGCATAAAAAGGGTTTGAACCTTGCGGCACTTCGAGGGTTTTGAGTTGGCGTTTGGTATTGGTGAGAGGTAGAGTGTGCGTTGGTTGTATCAGAGTTAGTGGTTAAGTTCAGTTATTATATCAGTCATATCATCTATTATTATTATTATACTGCATTAGAATATATCGTAATTAGGTTAGTGTCAGAATGGGTGGGTTTGAGAGGTAGGACACGGATGCAGAATTGAGGATGAAAGCAAAACTGTGAGTTTATTTCACAAAAATATGGTAAACAAAAGGCGCGGCTGAGCCGGATACAAAAACCTAAACTGTGGAAAAATATATAACGAAACAAAACAAAAGCATGGAAACTTATCTGTGGCGTGGCGTAGCATGGATAGTGACGGGGAAGGATCTCACAAGAACTGAAAGGAAACCTGGAAACTAAATACTGTGGAGGGTGATTAGGGATTGAGTGCAGCTGAAGGGGAAAACACAGGTGAGGGACGTGAGGCTGATGGCATGACATGAAAACTAAAGACCTGAACCTAAAACATGATCTAACTAAGAACTAAAGACATTATCTAAAAACCAAACATGATCTAAAACATAAAACACATGACATGAGTCCATGGCTCGAAACCGGTCCGACGGGGACCAGACATCCGGCGGCGTGGCTGCAGTGGCCAACCAGGCATGCAGCTCGTACCGGCTTCGGGCGGCAGGAGACGGTGGTCTGGCAGACGCCCAGACTTCCGTCGGCGTGGCAGGAACAGCCGGTGGTCTGGCAGACGCCCAGACTTCCCATGGCGTGGCAGGAACAGCCGGTGGTCTGGCGGACGCCCAGACTTCCCATGGCGTGGCAGGAACAGGCGGTGGTCTGGCGGACGCCCAGACCCCTGACGATGTGGCGGCAGGAGACGGTGGTCTGGGGGGCACCCAGACCCCCGACGACGTGGCAGCAGGAGGCGGTGGTCTGGCGGGCACCCAGACCTCCGACGACATGGCAGCAGGAGGCAGTGGTCTGGCAGGCGGCCAGACATCCGTCGACGTGGCGGCAGAAGCCGGAGACGGTCCGGCAGGCGGCCGGACATCCGGCGACGTGGCGGGAGAAGGCGGTGGTCTGGTGGGCCCCCAGACGGCAAGGGGGGAAGCAAGGGATGGATCCCAGACATCCCCAATATCTGGGGGTGGGAGGGAGGGACTCGAAAACAGGAGTCCATGGGCCAGGGCCCCATGGGCTCTGTGGCTTGTTCTGGCCCTGTGGCTGAGGTCTGCTCTGATGCTGAGGCTGAGGCTGAGGTCTGCTCTGAGGCTGAGGCTGAGGCCTGCTCTGAGGCTGAGGCTGAGGCCTGCTCTGATGCTGAGGCTGAGGCTGAGGTCTGCTCTGAGGCTGAGGCTGAGGCCTGCTCTGAGGCTGAGGCTGAGGCCTGCTCTGATGCTGAGGCTGAGGCTGAGGTCTGCTCTGAGGCTGAGGCTGAGGCTGAGGCCTGCTCTGAGGCTGAGGCTGTGGTCTGCTCTGATGCTGAGGCTGAGGTCTGCTCTGATGCTGAGGCTGAGGTCTGCTCTGAGGCTGAGGCTGTGGTCTGCTCTGATGCTGAGGCTGAGGCTGAGGTCTGCTCTGATGCTGAGGCTGAGGCTGAGGCCTGCTCTGATGCTGAGGCTGAGGCTGAGGCCTGCTCTGATGCTGAGGCTGAGGCTGAGGTCTGCTCTGAGGCTGAGGCTGAGGCCTGCTCTGAGGCTGAGGTTGTGGTCTGCTCTGATGCTGAGGCTGAGGCTGAGGTCTGCTCTGATGCTGAGGCTGAGGCTGTGGGCTGCTCTGAGGCTGAGGCTGAGGCTGTGGTCTGCTCTGATGCTGAGGCTGAGGTCTGCTCTGATGCTGAGGCTGAGGTCTGCTCTGAGGCTGAGGCTGTGGTCTGCTCTGAGGCTGAGGCTGAGGTCTGCTCTGATGCTGAGGCTGAGGCTGAGGCCTGCTCTGATGCTGAGGCTGAGGCTGAGGTCTGCTCTGAGGCTGAGGCTGAGGCCTGCTCTGAGGCTGAGGCTGAGGCCTGCTCTGAGGCTGAGGCTGAGGCCTGCTCTGAGGCTGAGGCTGAGGCCTGCTCTGATGCTGAGGCTGAGGCTGAGGTCTGCTCTGAGGCTGAGGCTGAGGCTGTGGTCTGCTCTGAGGCTGAGGCTGAGGCCTGCTCTGAGGCTGAGGCTGTGGTCTGCTCTGATGCTGAGGCTGAGGCTGAGGCCTGCTCTGATGCTGAGGCTGAGGTCTGCTCTGATGCTGAGGCTGAGGCTGAGGCCTGCTCTGATGCTGAGGCTGAGGTCTGCTCTGAGGCTGAGGCTGAGGTCTGCTCTGAGGCTGAGGCTGAGGTCTGCTCTGAGGCTGAGGCTGAGGTCTGCTCTGAGGCTGAGGCTGAGGCCTGCTCTGAGGCTGAGGCTGTGGTCTGCTCTGATGCTGAGGCTGAGGCTGAGGTCTGCTCTGATGCTGAGGCTGAGGCTGTGGGCTGCTCTGATGCTGAGGCTGAGGCTGTGGTCTGCGCTGAGGCTGAGGCTGTGGGCTGCTCTGAGGCTGAGGCTGTGGGCTGCTCTGAGGTTGAGGCTGTGGGCTGCTCTGATGCTGAGGCTGAGGCTGTGGTCTGCGCTGAGGCTGAGGCTGTGGGCTGCTCTGAGGCTGAGGCTGTGGGCTGCTCTGAGGCTGAGGCTGTGGGCTGCTCTGAGGCTGAGGCTGAGGCTGGGGCTGTGGTCTGCTCTGAGGCTGAGGCTGGGGCTGTGGTCTGCTCTGAGGCTGAGGCTGGGGCTGTGGTCTGCTCTGAGGCTGAGGCTGGGGCTGGGGCTGTGGTCTGCTCTGAGGCTGAGGCTGGGGCTGTGGCCTGCTCTGAGGCTGAGGCCTGCTCTGAGGCTGAGGCCTGCTCTGAGGCTGAGGCCTGCTCTGAGGCTGAGGCCTGCTCTGGCGCTTCGGCCTCTGTGACTGCTGGAGAGATGAGGGAGGGAGTGTACAGCACGCTTACCTTTTCTGGTTCCCTGCCGAAAATGTCCAGCTCAGCAGTGCGCCGTACACTCCACGCCTCTTCCCAGATGTGAGATGTGTTCACTATCCAAGTCTCAAGAACCTGTTTTGCCAAAAAGAAATCCAGGAGTTCATTGGAAACTCTGTATCTTTCTTGAGAGCTGCTCTCCCGTGCCGAGCAGCTCCAGAGATTACCGGCCAGCTCCCAAAATTCCTCAAAGTATGCCGCGTCCATGTCTGGTGAGATCCTTCTGTCAGAATGGGTGGGTTTGAGAGGTAGGACACGGATGCAGAATTGAGGATGAAAGCAAAACTGTGAGTTTATTTCACAAAAAGATGGTAAACAAAAGGCGCGGCTGAGCCGGATACAAAAACCTAAACTGTGGAAAAATATATAACGAAACAAAACAAAAGCATGGAAACTTATCTGTGACTTATCTGTGGCGTGGCGTAGCATGGATAGTGACGGGGAAGGATCTCACAAGAACTGAAAGGAAACCTGGAAACTAAATACTGTGGAGGGTGATTAGGGATTGAGTGCAGCTGAAGGGGAAAACACAGGTGAGGGACGTGAGGCTGATGGCATGACATGAAAACTAAAGACCTGAACCTAAAACATGATCTAACTAAGAACTAAAGACACTATCTAAAAACCAAACATGATCTAAAACATAAAACACATGACATGAGTCCATGGCATGACAGAGCCTCAAGGGGCGGATCCCAGACGACCCTAAAAATAGGGTGGGAGGGAGGGGCTCGAAACCGGTCCGACGGGGACCAGACATCCGGCGGCGTGGCTGCAGTGGCCAACCTCTCCTTCCAAGATTAGTTCCGGATCAGAATGCTGAACAGACGTTCAGCCAAGAGGAAAACCAAGCATCGAGGAGTGACAGGATTGGACCAGAAGAGACCACACGACTCGTCATGTGGTCATCTAAGAAAGATATATCATTTAGAAAGTTAATCATAGTTGCTCAAGAGGCTAATATACTCATATAGTCGAGCCTTGGTTAAATTTATATTTGTTATGTTTCATTTTAAAGTGTTTAGCTAATTCCTCTTAAAGGGTGATAATGAATCATTTTTAGGATGTCCATTACCAGTGGGGTGAATCGGCTGTTTGGAGCGGGACCTTAGACTTTGAAGGGTAATAAGTTGGTCGGTCGCCAATTGGAACTGGGGCCATAGGAGAATTTTTCCTGGTTCAGCCATCGGGTTTTCGCTCCTATTCGCTGCAGACGGTGGACGAGCCTGCTGGTAATGTTAATTGCCTTATGCAATGTTTGAGTTTCATTAGTTTAGAAATGATGTGATAATTTTTGATTAATCAATGGTGTGTGTTGTTATGGTACTTATGGGGGAGCAAGACCTTGTGAACCACATAGAGTTTTAGGCCATTATGAACAAAGATTCCACACAGAGGATGGGTTCGGGGCCACATACACACAATACATATAGCAAAATATTATTTTATACATATAATCTATTAAGAAATGTGCTCATTTGCGGAGTTATTATCAGTTGAGTGAGGAAGGTTTTAAACTTACTAGAAAAGAGTCTCTATTTCTAGAATCTTGATTAATACTCCTGATATAGAAGGTTTTGCTAAAGCATCAGAATTGTTTTCTAAATGTGCTCATTTGCAGAGTTATAATCAGTGACTTATGACGGTCTTAACCCTCTCGGAAAGAGTTTCTGTTCCGAGTAAAATGATGGAATAGTCCTGATTTGAAAGTGTAGCCAAGCATTAGAATTATTTTTACTATTTCCACATGTCTGTGAAAAAACAGAACTAACACCCTTTCGTCAAACTTAATGAGTTAATTGGATGTGACAGGTGAACTCTAGTGACCCCTGGGTCATGAGGTGTGGGGGAGGGGGGGTTAGGGGGAGTGGTGTTAGGAGTTTAGGTGGGGAGTGGTTAAGGGACGGATTAAGTCTAAATAGTTATTGAGTGTATAAGTGAAAGAGTGTTTAATGACAGAATAGGTAGAATAAAATAATTAGGTAATGTATAACCCATGACTTTGTAGAAGGGCAACCAAGATGGATCGAATGCACCGTCACTTTGGAGCCTCAAAATCGAAAGCTACTACACATGTACATTCTGTACCTGACATATCTCCTTATCGCGATCCAAGTCCAAGTGCCCTCCAAGCATACATACAGAAAGTCTAAAGCAGCAACTCGCTCAACTGAAACTGCAGCTCAGCACCAATAAATGTATCCTATGATCCTATATCCTATGTCATCTCATTGAGAACAAATGAGATGACAGAAGGGTTGGGTTTTGGTAATGGAAAAAAACTTACAACATTTTAAGTATCTTATGAGTCGGCGGGGGTTTTGGGTTTAAGAACAATAGTTGATTGGCAACGTCAGGGCAAATAGAATAAAAGTTGGTTATTTTCAGAATAGAAAGAAAAAAAAAATGCCCCGAGGGTAATAAGGATATGAGTAGCCAATATGATGAGGGAGAGGGTCATGGGGGTTACATCTAAGTTAGTTGATTAGGAGGGGGCTGCAGCTACGGCTGTTGGGGGAAATAACTAAATGATTAGTGTATAAATGAATGAATGGTTCATTTCAGAATAGAAAAAGGTTTGTTTAGGGTATAATTTGCCAACATTTGACAACTTCAGAGATTTTCTACCAGTAATGTGACACTGTGTTACTGATCTGGTAAAAAGTCTTGGAAAACCTCTTCTGAGTTTGGGGTCGATTCATATAGGGAGGCTGTGAACAGAGTTTCAAGTCAAGAGAATGCTCCATTGTTTTACCACATGACCATCAAGCATGAATGGTCTGTAGCTCATTTTAGGAGGGGTGGGAGTAAGGCTGGAGAGAAAGAAACAATCAATCAGTTGAAAAAAAATTACTTCCTAAAGCATGTTTCCTTTACACTTCAGCTGTCTTATCTCTTCATCGTATGTGTTTATCAGCTTCGACATCCCAGAGCAGTTTATGCATGACTGTTGGTTGCATGCACACGTCCAGCAGCCTTGTTACGAAAGTCTCATCCCATGGTTCATATGAGATAAGAAACATAATGAAAAAACAAAAAAACTCACTTCTCTGACAGAACAATGTGATAAATTCACCCTGTTTCTTACAGAAATCAAAGTAATTATGTAAAATGTTAAAAAAGATTATTCGAGAAAGCCCCTGAAACAGGTTCATATGCACAAGGAGCTGTTAATGTAATCTCACACCAACAGTATATCTGCATCTCCACCGGACAAGAATAACTTGTGTATGTTACTCCTCATACATTATGTTACTTTGCTGCTAAAAGATTTATTTAACTTCAGTTGAGCAGTGTAAAGAACATTTTCAGGAACCATGTTACTCATCCATATAACTTACTAAACATCTAATTAGCTATATTCAATATGATCTGCTGTATTCATTGCAATTTATTATTAATGAAGGTAATCACACACACACATAGCCAAAGACAAACAACTAAGTTTTCAGGAGTGCTGACAGTTTTCTAAGTGTTAAATCTCAGGGAAACTTCATCCGAGAGCAAATACTAAACCAGACAGATTTGTCAGCCTACTTCAAGCAGGCTACTTCTAAATAGGAATCAGCACACCTATTAACTAGCTCGGAGTGAATAAAAGTTTTAAAAATGAAAAAACAAACAAATAAAAAAAAAAAAACATCCCCTGTGCTGCAGCAGCAATGGTAGGAATTTTCCTGAGCGACTATGACTGTTGGACAACAACCCAGAAGTTGATCTCCTAGGGGTGTTTAGAGTTGATATTAAGAGTTATTTAAGTTTTAAAAATTTTAATACAAAATTTGAAAATTTAAAAGAAAAAAAAATGTAAAAACCTCCTAACAACATGCAAAGAAATAAACTACAGTCAAAATAAAGTTTTCAAACAGAGTGCAGCATGTTCCTAAAGCACCTGAGCACCAAGTTACCCACGAAGTGATCAGAACTGATCAGAAGTGATCAGAAGTGTAAAGAGATAGATGTTCCCTTGTGATTAAATTAAAGTCAACATTTAATAAACTTCAGAATTTGATTTTCCACTGTGGGAAAATGATCACCATCACCTGTATGAATGAACAGTTTAGTCACAGAGGCACTAAGTATGTTCTCATGAGAACAGGGTACAGCCAAGTACAGGCTTAGAAAAATTAATTTGGAGCTAGTGGTAAGTCCCTTTTCCAGCAGGGTCAGGTTCTCAGCGGTCACCCTGAGTACTACCAATGTCTGATTCCATCTTTTATTCTGAGATCTCGTGAATTTCCAGTTAAACATTTATATTAGATACGTGTAACAGATAGTTAGATGTACAAGTCATATCCTGCATCTGCTGTTACTGGCGAGCTGTTAACTCAAATATGAACTAAATCTTCATGGCAGCAAAAGACTCCAGCGCGCACACACACAGAAATGTAGTCAAGAGTTATCTTTCCACAAAACCTTTTAAGGGGTGCATTGCAATTGTCCAACCAGGAACTGTAGAAAATAAGCCAACTTTCTGATGAATCACACTGAAGCCACTGTAAAGTTTTTTTGTTTTTTTTTACAAGCATAATGCCCCACTGTATAAAACATGTTTAGTGCGATAAGTCAAAGGTGAAAGTGGATAACATTAGAGTCTGCTCTTAAAAGCTTCAATAAACCAGTTCACATATATTCCTGATAAAATAATGTTAATATTACAACATTCCAAAATATTGGACCTGAATCTGACTTAATGTCTGATCGTAGTATTAGGAGATAACCTAACTGTACTTAAAGGTAGGGTAGGAGATCCTGGATTTTGAGTCCAGCGAAGCTGCATTTTGAAAATACACAGGTCAAAAGTCCCAACCCTTTTCTTCACTTTCCCCCCAAAGGCACGCCTCTAGAGTACATGAACGCGCACGAGCACGAAGGTGCACGAGCGCTGTTCTGACAGCAAGCATCGATCGTTGCCGTATTTAGTATTTAGTTTATGCTAACCAGGGGCGTCTGTAGCTTGAGCAAACATTCGGGGCTGTAGCCCAGTCATGAAAATAATTTTTAACGGGGGTCAGGGGGTTTTTCCCCCGGGATTTTTAAAAAAAAAAGGGGGTGTTAAAATGAAAATTTAACACAGTTCATGACCAGCTGCTTAACATGTTGAATGCCGAGCTGTGAATGTTGGCATTCATGTTTTGATAAAATGCCGAGATCCAAATATCCAAATGCTGACATTGTGTCTTTGTTAGCCTAATGCACAAGAGAGAGAGAGCGAGCGATTCTGTTGTCAAGAACCTGGGAGCTAATGTGCCCTGTTAGCACTTAAGCACTTCGTGGATACTACTGAAACGTGAAGATTGTGACGACGTGACAAATTTGTTTTGTTTAGATCAACCACTCTCAGAGATCGCATGAAACACCGATGACGGTGTCTTAGCTCTGTGTTTTGGTAACCCAGCTTGACCGTCGGAGCCCAGTCCACTGACAGTAGCTAACAACGCGCTGGGGCAGCCTTCAAAACAAAGCCCAAACGTAGCCCGTATTACATTACTGTTGATTGGTATTTAACAACATAATACTTTACTGCACTACTACAAAACTGTTAGATTTCCCACATACCTTTGAAAAGTGGTCACCGCAGACACGAGCATTTGCAAATTCAGCTCCTCCAGTCTGTAAACGTAGGTTAACTATCCACTTTTTGCGGCGTTGTTCTGTGAGTTTTTTTCCATTTCTCACCTCTATGGGCGATTACCTTCGGTACCCGATAGTAACCCTTTCCCTTCTCTCGGTTAGACCGATTGCTACATCCAAAAACGGCACAAAACTGAGGTATTTTGGGCAAAAAGTGGCAGACAAAACACTTTGGCTGTGTTCGAAACCGCCTACTACATACTACATACTTGAAAACGGCATACTCATCGATCAGACAGTATGCAGAGCGTTTACACACAGTGCACTTCACTCCTGCCCGAGCCGAAATCAGCCGGCCTGAAAAGCTGATTTCGCTTAAGCTATAAACTCTGTAAATATATAACTTTAGCAACATTTGACACATTTTCAGGCGAGAAAGTAGTCATTTAGACCCCCAAGGTGTTGAAAATCTGACAAAATACCGGCTATTTACAATTTTGTTCCCACGAATTCTCCGCTAGTAAAGCTAGCCGCAGTGAGCAACGCACTTCCGGTTATGCCGTTTTGACTGCTCTCGTCCCATTAACGGAATTTGACCGTTCAAATGGCGATGGGCGATGTCACGTTACGTTGCATCTTGGGTAGTTTGAGTGTGACAAGTAACCTCATGATGAATACTCAACATTTTGGCGAATCTAGTATGCATCTAGTGTACATCCGGGAACTTAAAAAAGTATGACTAGTAGGAATAGTAGGAGAAGTAGGCGGTTTCGAACACAGCCAGTGTTTTCAATGGACTCCTGCTCAGGCTGCCCACCACCTGGGTAGAAAAATACGGAAGTGACGTCAAGTGAAACCCTCCTATTAAAGGCACAATGTGCGATTTTTATGTCATTTTGAAGTGTATTGCATACAAAAAACATCTATACATACCATAAGAGTGTGCAGAAATAATCCTACTGGCATGTCCTAACCAAAGTTTATACGCAGCATAGCTGAGTTTTACTGCAGAATTAGCAGGCTAACTGATAGCGCCGGACCGACAGTTTTTCTGGCCAGGAGGTGGCGATATAGAGTAAAATCAACCTCCGTTCAACCCCAGGCAGGAGAAGAAATCTCTGGTCTGGCGCAGAGTGGTGTAAAAAGAGAGTGGCGACACTCCCATAGACTTCTAAAGAAAGAAAGGAATGCGGAAGTCACGTGGGTCACGGAGACGCCAGAGTTCCAAACAAGGGGCGCAGCTCCGTTAACCTCAATTACTCGTCAAGAACAATTACTGGTAAGTTAATAAAATAGAGTTGCTCTCGGAACAGCCTGTAGGGGGAGCTCCATAATGGGCTTTTTGAGAAGTTACATTGTATTGCTTTAAATTACAACATTTTTGGCATAGTGAGGCATTAGCTGACTAGTCTTTAATGAAGTAAGTTTTTTCCAGCATGACTTTGCAGCTGTGATAATGAATTTATGAATTTCTCTGTTGTTGTTGTCAGGGTGGTCAGCAGATGTGGTGGTCGCTGCTGTCATGCTGCCATGGATCAACCCTTATTAGGGCTTCCGCCGATTTCTACAATGTCCACACCCTTGAATTTGATCAAATACAGTTCATTGTTGCAGATTAATCTACCCAAGAGTATAAATAGCAGTAAAATAACTTCTTTATTAAGGCTTGTTTTAAAGGTTTAAATCTGTTTTGTTTATTTTTTTCACAACTGACACATTTATTTTGTCATTAATATGGTTTTAACCAGAAAAAAGTTAAATTCATATTTTAATCCATCCATCCATCCATTATACCCGCTGAATCCGTCGATCGGGTCGCGAGGGGGTTCATTGTCCATCTGACACCAGAGAGAACAGACAGACTGAATGACATACAGATGGAGTGTTTGGGACAACAGGAGTAAGTCCTGGAAACAGACACATCAGGCTCTGTTGAAGGATGCAGATCTGAAGGTAAGCTGGACCACTGGCATGGTTCAGTATAAAGGAGGACAAGGTAGGGCTATAGCTGCCTCCTGCTAGCATGCAGGGGTACCCTCTACGATTTAAAATAGTGATAAATGTGTCTCTGCCGCTCCAAAAAAGAAAAACGTTGATAAAATGCATCGTTCGAAAAGTGATCAATGCACATCATGGGTCATTATTTGCCGAAAATTGCGTCGTAAATGTTAAAGTTATCGTTTTTGTGCTCCGTCCCGCTAAGACCCGTTCAAACTGACTGACAGCGCTGTGATGTTTGGAACTCCGGAGGCTCACATCAACCACGTGACAGCCCTAGCGGCAACTTCAAAGCGTGTCGCAACTCTGTATTACTCTATAGCTCTGGTCTGGCGCTGGCGCTGCCCCCGCCCCCGCCGCCCCCACCCCACTCACTCCTCCTCAGAGCAGGTGGAGGACTAAATGAATCAACACATGTCCATATTTGGGCATGTCAGAATCCTGCGGTCTGAGCTGGTTACAAAGTTGCATGATGACAGCAGCGCCGCGGTAGTCTATCACCGCTCAAAGTGTGGTCCCGTGACGGAGCTCTCCTTTTTCTTCTTCTTCGTTCTTCTTCTTCTTATTATTATACATATTTTTCTTTATGTCAGTCCAGAGAGATTCGGGGCTGAAGCCCGGAGATTCGGGGCTGAAGCCCCGAATGACCAGGTCTCTCGACGCGCATGATGCTAACTATACGTTTAATAATGCTAGGTGCTAGCCAAGCTGGCTCTAGTTTAGCTTCCTGCCAAGATTCTGGACGTGTAATTCGTTCACGGAGCAGGGTACGCGCACAGGGGGAAGGAGGAGCAGATTGCAGTTTGATAGACGGCATCAGTATCCAATCATTGTGAACGGTCCGTTCACAATGATTGGATACTGTTTTTCCTAGATTGTACGTTCTAGAGGCCACTAAAACTTTTCATATTTGTGTCAAAACTTTTAATTAATTGGTTGCAATGGGGGTGTGAAGAGTATTTCAAGCAATATGTAAAAAAATGTTCCAGAAAAAGATCCCCTACCCCGCCTTTAAGATGTTAACCAGCAAACAAGGCCTGAGTTTATTCAGCCTTGATGACTTCAGACTCTGCTCAATCCATCCTTCATTTGAAATCAAAACACAATAACCTCAACTGAGATGGCTTTGTGGTAAGATTCAAACACGAACAATTGTTCGATCTGATGAGTAAACACACGAACAAGTGAGCATGCAAAGAAAATATACTGATCTCCTGGAGACTCAGGATTAAATATAATAAAAATGATCAAAGTCTCATCTTTCTTGAACTGTTTAAGACATATTGGTTACTGCCTCAGCTCCGTTTTGTGTTGTTTTTATGATCGTTTATGCTCCACGAAAGATTTGATTAAGCTGAAATTAAAACTCCATGCTTTAGTTTTGCATAAAGACCTTATAAATGTACACTTCGTGCCCACCAAACTCTTTTATGCTCTTAGATTTTACATGAATGTAACCTTAAAACCACTGCTAATATTATTCTTAAAGGGACACTCCACCCATTTGCATTAGGCTTTGCATTGTTAGAAACCCAGTCATACTTTTGAATGGTCATGCAACACTCTCTCATTTCCCCCTGAGACGGGAGAAATCCGTATTCACCTCTTTCCACTTCCTCCTACAATGACGCAAAAATCGTCATTTTGCGTCATTGTAGGAGGAAGTGTAAGACGGGTGGATTTCTGTAGAAACTACAAGCGCTAGTTCCCACCCTTCAACACCGCCCATAGGGGGTTGGACCTAATGCGCTAACAGACCTATCACAGATCAGTGCCAGTGCTTTTGAGAGCTGCAGCTATGGTCGAAGGTACCGACAGATGCAATACGGAGGACTGGGATTTAGAAGAAGATATGGCTCGAGCTGGGGCGAATTGGTGGTGCCTGTGCTCTAACTGTGCGCCAATGGACACAGAACAAGAGTCTGTCTGCTGCTGAGAATTCCAGCGGTGCCAATTTCTTCTGGACGAAATCGGAGGATGACACGGACGTGTTGTTGATCACCCGAGTTTCGCACCCCATATGGATAGTGGCGTCCTGGAGACCTACTTTAGAATACCTAAAGTCATCTGGAAACGACAGCCAAAGCCTACAGGGCCAAATGGACGTCTTTCTGTAAAGTAAGTTTGTTTTCTTTGTAACTATGTCAAGGAGTACTCTTGCTAACACGCTAACGTGGCATGTTCATTGCACAAATAGCTTGCAGTTATGCAAGCTACTGTGGCACGCTAGGCTCAAATGCCATCACTCACTTTGTGATCAATGTTTTGTCTAGACAATTTCGTCTAACAGCCTACCGGCACTTTCTTGAGTGGGTCCTGCAAGGAGCAGAGGGCGTCGTGTCGTGTTACCTGCTTGTGTCCTGCAGGCTATCCGCCAGAACTACCCAGCTCCAGATGGCCAGTACTGCGGGCACCAAGAAGTGGAGGACACTCAGGAGATAGTTTCCTTGTTTTATATTCATTCAACAGTTGTATTGTTTGTATAGTTATTTAATTAAATGGTTAAAATGTACGTTGTTGTGGTTCTTAGTAGCCTAATGTTGCTCCAAGTGTATTCGAGTTATTGAACGACCAACATTTCAGAACGGGAACTACCTAGCTACTGTTACCTCAGATGACAAAACGACAGAATTGTGATCATAGCCTACCTATAATTACTATAAATTATGAAGCATTACAAGTATACATTGCATTACAAGTTTGTTGCAAATCAGTTACCTCCTTCCAAGTTTATGATGCTATTCTAAACTTTGTTGAAGGCAGACAGGAGAGAAGGAGTGACATTTTGTTCTTTAATTCACAAAATAAGAATTGTCATGAACATAAAGACACACAAACAACAGTATCCACACGATTAAAAAAAAAGAGGTATTGACCCTGTGATTGAGTATACAGTAAGGTGCTCGATGGAAGTGCAAACAGGTAAGGCAGTGCAAGGATAAGGTAAAGACCATATAAGACAAAGACATTTAGGACATATAAGACATGGTAATATTACAAAATGTATCACGAGGAATGGGTTAAGGTACAGCTGACGTCTGGCGCTGTCTGGGATTCAATGTTTTCTGATGATGAGGACAACTCTGCAGCAGACGTCGACGTTGTTTTAGTCTGAAATGTCATACGTTCAATAACGTTAAAAACATTTGAATAACGTCAGACTAACACAGTAAAACATGGTGGATTTACATCGCTAATAACGAACTTATTTAGATCTACATAGCAAAGTGTCTTAACGTTACATTGCTAACTTTGCTGACGAGTGGAGTTAGCGAGGCAGACACACTAGAACAGCAAGCGACCAAAACATACAAGATGTTTACTTTGTAAACAGCCAAATCATGAGATGTGCTGCTTTACAGCAGACGACTATATCAGTGTGTGTTCTCAGTAGCCGCTAGAGTCGAGTTAGAAAAAAAGCCTTACCTCCAGGCAAATGCGTTTAGCATTGCTAGCAGTTCCAAAAGTTCCTGGCTTTTTGCACAAGTCCAACTCTTTGGGTAATCTATGAAAACTTGTGCTGGCTGAACATCCCGGTACCATGCAAGTGCACACCATTTCGATACACAAACGAGGAGTAATTCACTAATGATTTCGCAAACTCTTCACTAGAAATTGTGTGACATGATTTCCAGGTAGCGTAGTCGGTGCTACTCTAGGGGGAGTGGCCTGAGGATCTCGAGCATTGCAATGCACTATGGGGATTGTTGTCTTTAATCCAAAAGCACAAAAAAGTCATTTTCTGCCTTTTCTCGATCAAGAAGGCACCAAATTAGAAATTTATGCTACTATTCTACTACATATATGGCCCACTTTCAATACATATTCATGTCTCCACTGGTGGAATGTTCCTTTAAGCTTAATTCGTAAAAGATTTTGAACATGAACAACTTTCTTGATCTTACGTGCTAATGATTTATAAATCTTAAATCAACTTAAGCTGAAGGCGCTAGACAGGTTCTTTTACCCCATTTCCCCACCTTGGTTTATTCAAGACAACTACGTATTTAAAGCTGCCGTCGGCAGGTTTTCAAAATTCCGAGTCTAAAGTCGGAAAATTCGAACTGATACAACTTTCAGGTCCCTCCCCCTCTGTGGACGAGGTTGTGCACGTGAGTTCACACCAGTGTGCGCGCACACAAGCTGGGGGCAGACTCACGCTCAGCATGGAAGACGTGGTTGGTGACTGTTCTGCTCAGATAATAGATCAATAATAAACCTAACGTGATTGGTTAAAAACAGCCGGGAGTGCTCGGTTTTTGCAAGCACGATTACAGGCTTCAGAGGGAGCTACAGAATTCCGGATTTTTCCTAAACAGCATATTTAATATTGTACTTCCAGAATCCCATGACAGTTCAAGCTAATATGACTAAAAAAAAAAAAGTTGCAGACGGCAGCTTTAACTTAAACAGAATACCGGCTACACACTCGGCTCTTGTCTGGAATAGCTACGGACAAAAGAAGAAAAATAAATAAATTGGCAGACAAAATCTTGGTGATGGGTGAGGACAATGAAGACAGGCAATATTTTGCAGACAATGAAAACCAAAAATATATACGTAGCCTAGGTGTCTCATGCAACTGCAGTAAAGGTGATATTTAAAAAACGAAACGTTATTTAATTTAACTAAAAGAGGGCAGAAGGTTTAAACTAGCCACACAATATTAAATATTCTGCATCTAATGATTAATTTCTCACATCTTTGAATTACTACTCGTGCAGAGTTCAACACATGCATGGTGGATAGTGCGATGGTGATAACGGTTCTACTGAAACAGAACATTTCATGACACAGAAAATGTATCCTAAATTGTATATCCAACCAGCATGAAAACTCCATCCACTGTAGATGATGGCAGCAATATCCATTGTTTCAATCTTATTCTACTTTTTTATTACCATTATCATTATTTTTTAACCAAAGACAAACTATGCCTTTCATCGAATTTAAAAACTAGATTGGATACAAATTAGCACTTTCACCAATTGCAGTCTAAAACAACAATCAAAGGGATGATAGATTCATTTCAGAAGTTGGGTATAGGGAGACTTTCCAATAAAGAATATCAATTTGCTATCTGGAGGGACCAACAATGGATATAAATCAGTTAATTTACGTGTTGAGGGTCGACTAAGATAAAAGAATCCTAGTTTACCCCCGTTGTTCTTAATATCTGACCAACCCACATCCGCACTAATCATAGTGTGACATGATGTTGGAAGTTTGAAATGCAATGAAATTACACACAAACTGTTAGACTGGTCTTACAATTATAGCATAGCTATGATACGACAAGTGAAGTAACACATTACAACTCGGCATCTCTTGTTTCGTGTGCGTAACAGTGTGTCATCCTGTTCAGGGATGGTACCATATCTTGTTCTTTGACCCTAAACTCGAGATTTTACATATGTGACCCGCTCTGGCGAAATGAGTCGGAAGTCGCAACGTTCTATTTTGAGGTACGGGCAGATAACATGAAAAAACAATGGATTAAAAAAATTTTTTTTTTTTAGCTAATTTCAAAGAATAGACATTAAAAAACAATCTCCCAAAGTTGTATAGTCCATATAATTGAGGAAAGGCATGTAAATGACAATTCAAGTTGACTTGCAAGTTGTATTAAATGCGTTAAAATTTAACAGGTTGAACAAATTTATCGACTCCTCTCCCGTTAACGTCTACCGTTCCTATTACCTCTGAGGATTTCCCTTTACCTCTGAAACGTCTCTATCTCTGCTCACTTCATAAAACCAATCAAAATGCTTAAAAATGTACACACACAGTGACACAAAGGCCCACAATAGGCGGGAAGTCACGTTTCGAGTGACTGGTGCACGCGATTGGTCCAGCCATCACTCCTGTCAAACTAGCTATCTGTGTTGGTGTAGCCTAAACTAATCGTAGAAAGTCTCTCAATATTCGTCATTGTCAAAAAAGTCATCGTCTTATTACAATATTAGTATCGTGTAGTACTGTAGTATAGTGTAGCGTGTTGATCTGTGTTTTTGTTTTAAAATGTCATTCGCTAAAGAAAGTAGAGTCGCGAAAGCTTTAAACTCTCGTGGCGTCCAATTTTAGCTCTGCTGCTGGACAGCAAGACTTGCTAGCGCTAGTTACGGATTTTTTTTACTGAGGTGGTATCTTCTGAAGAAGAAAATGACAGCGATGTCGAAGACTCGGATATGGAAAAGGAGCAAGAATTCGCCACTCATGTGGAAGATGACGATGAAGTCATTGAGCAACCTGTGACTGATATTAATGAGGTGACGAGGGCTATGTCGAGCTGTGGAGCAGTGTGTGTGGGAACAAAAATAAATATTTTCTAATCATTTGGGCTTCAGTCTGGTTTAATACCATTTTATATGTGTACAAATGCCTTTGGTAAAATTAAGCTTTAAGATAAAGAGTTTATCCCCTTAAATTCACAGGATTTTGAAAGCTATCAACAAAAAAACGGGCAAAAAAGTTTAAACGCGATTTTCTCAGGTTTTCAATCGTAAAAAAAGGGTGGAAGATCATAAATCAAATGGCCATATTTTGAAAACCATCCAACATATGACTTTGACTATGGTATCATTTTAAAGCTTATTTCCATTCCTTTCTTTTGATACCAAAATCTCAATTTTGACATTTGGGTCACTGTGACTCATTTTGCTGGATCAGGTCACATATAGTGTTAGTAATGTAAGAGGATACAAAGCTTAAAAACGTGCAGAAATTAAATAGTGGTATTCTAATTAAATGTCATGTCAAGAGAACGGCTGCATATGTTCTTACGAGTGCTAGGATTTAAAAAATGATTTTGCTGTTGTTAAGATGCAACATCAATGTAGAACTTTAAAGAAATCAAGAAGCTATCAGGAAGAGACATATATATATATTTATTTATTTTTATTTAATTTAATTTGTTTATTAGGACATTATCAGTAAACCCAAAATCAGTGTCACAGGAGAAGGAATTACAATATCCATTTCTTTTTCATACACACACAAAACAAGAACAAAAGAAAAGAAACCCCATCCACCCTCCCCACCCCCATTGGTCTGCACTTATAATTTTCCCCAAGCAAACCTAAGCACTGTATAGTCTATATAATGTGCTCAAATTTCTCGGACAAGGATTTGAAATCTGCAAACAGAGTCAAGCTTTGATGGCAAAAAGTAGTGATTATTGCATAACGGTCCAAAGCTTGACTCTGCATTTGCATTCTGGAGTTATAAAGGTGTCAGATCATTTACAGACTTATTCCTCAATGGTGTGTTTGCAGATTTCAAATCCTTGTCAGAGAAATTTGATCTCCCCCAAAACCATTTCTTTCGATATCTTCAACTTTGGAGTTTTGTTAAGGACCATTGTACTACATTTCCACATCTGCCTCAGGAGGCATCATCACCACATATTCTTGATAAGCCATTTATGCAAGTGGGACTAACATTCAAATTATATACTTTTATTCTGAAATTAAACCCCTCTCCTCTTGACAAAATCAAATGTGAATGGGAGGCCGAACTGGAAGTTCAGTTTCAGGACGAATGGTGGGATAAAGCCAAACTACAAGTGAATTATTCTACATCATGTGCCCGTCTTAACCTAGTACAGTTTACGGTGGTACATAGGATGCAGTTAAGCAAAGCCAAATTAGCAAAATATTTTCCTGGTACTAGTGAGGCCTGTAATAGATGAACCTTTGTTCCATCACATCTCGCCCCCACTTTTTGGACCTGTTCATAGCTGACAGGTTTTTGGAAGAATTTTTTTTTAATCATGTCTGAAGTTTTAGAGACTGATATAAAACCTTGTCTATTTATTGCTATTTTTGGGGTGCCTCTGAACTACCCTACGTTCAGCGCACAAAAATTTAATGTACTATCATTGGCCTCTCTAATTGCCCGTAGACGTATCCTCCTACATTGGAAGTCACCAATTGCTTCAGGACTGCATACCTGGATAGAGGATGTGATGTTATTCTTAAAACTGGGAAAAAAAATCAAATTTTCTTTAAGAGGATCAGTTGAGAATATTTTCACTACATGGCGGCCTTTCCTCTTTTATTTTGACAAAGTATCTGCAGTTTCCAGCCCGTAATTTTTAGCTAAACTTGTAAAGTACTAGCCATAGATTAGAGCACATTATATAGACTATACAGTGCTTAGGTTTGCTTGGGGAAAATTATAAGTGCAGACCAATGGGGGTGGGGAGGGTGGATGGGGTTTCTTTTCTTTTGTTCTTGTTTTGTGTGTGTATGAAAAAGAAATGGATATTGTAATTCCTTCTCCTGTGACACTGATTTTGGGTTTACTGATAATGTCCTAATAAACAAATTAAATTAAATAAAAATAAATAAATATATATATATGTCTCTTCCTGATAGCTTCTTGATTTCTTTAAAGTTCTACATTGATGTTGCATCTTAACAACAGCAAAATCATTTTTTAAATCCTAGCACTCGTAAGAACATATGCAGCCGTTCTCTTGACATGACATTTAATTAGAATACCACTATTTAATTTCTGCACGTTTTAAGCTTTGTATCCTCTTACATTACTAACACTATATGTGACCTGATCCAGCAAAATGAGTCACAGTGACCCAAATGTCAAAATTGAGATTTTGGTATCAAAAGAAAGGAATGGAAATAAGCTTTAAAATGATACCATAGTCAAAGTCATATGTTGGATGGTTTTCAAAATATGGCCATTTGATTTATGATCTTCCACTCTTTTTTTACGATTGAAAACCTGAGAAAATCGCGTTTAAACTTTTTTGCCCGTTTTTTTGTTGATAGCTTTCAAAATCCTGTGAATTTAAGGGGATAAACTCTTTATCTTAAAGCTTAATTTTACCAAAGGCATTTGTACACATATAAAATGGTATTAAACCAGACTGAAGCCCAAATGATTAGAAAATATTTATTTTTGTTCCCACACACACTGCTCCACAGCTCGACATAGCCCTCGTCACCTCATTAATATCAGTCACAGGTTGCTCAATGACTTCATCGTCATCTTCCACATGAGTGGCGAATTCTTGCTCCTTTTCCATATCCGAGTCTTCGACATCGCTGTCATTTTCTTCTTCAGAAGATACCACCTCAGTAAAAAAAATCCGTAACTAGCGCTAGCAAGTCTTGCTGTCCAGCAGCAGAGCTAAAATTGGACGCCACGAGAGTTTAAAGCTTTCGCAACTCTACTTTCTTTAGCAAATGACATTTTAAAACAAAAACACAGATCAACACGCTACACTATACTACAGTACTACACGATACTAATATTGTAATAAGACGATGACTTTTTTGACAATGACGAATATTGAGAGACTTTCTACGATTAGTTTAGGCTACACCAACACAGATAGCTAGTTTGACAGGAGTGATGGCTGGACCAATCGCGTGCACCAGTCACTCGAAACGTGACTTCCCGCCTATTGTGGGCCTTTGTGTCACTGTGTGTGTACATTTTTAAGCATTTTGATTGGTTTTATGAAGTGAGCAGAGATAGAGACGTTTCAGAGGTAAAGGGAAATCCTCAGAGGTAATAGGAACGGTAGACGTTAACGGGAGAGGAGTCGATAAATTTGTTCAACCTGTTAAATTTTAACGCATTTAATACAACTTGCAAGTCAACTTGAATTGTCATTTACATGCCTTTCCTCAATTATATGGACTATACAACTTTGGGAGATTGTTTTTTAATGTCTATTCTTTGAAATTAGCTAAAAAAAAAATTTTTTTTAATCCATTGTTTTTTCATGTTATCTGCCCGTACCTCAAAATAGAACGTTGCGACTTCCGACTCATTTCGCCAGAGCGGGTCACATATGTAAAATCTCGAGTTTAGGGTCAAAGAACAAGATATGGTACCATCCCTGAACAGGATGACACACTGTTACGCACACGAAACAAGAGATGCCGAGTTGTAATGTGTTACTTCACTTGTCGTATCATAGCTATGCTATAATTGTAAGACCAGTCTAACAGTTTGTGTGTAATTTCATTGCATTTCAAACTTCCAACATCATGTCACACTATGATTAGTGCGGATGTGGGTTGGTCAGATATTAAGAACAACGGGGGTAAACTAGGATTCTTTTATCTTAGTCGACCCTCAACACGTAAATTAACTGATTTATATCCATTGTTGGTCCCTCCAGATAGCAAATTGATATTCTTTATTGGAAAGTCTCCCTAGACCCAACTTCTGAAATGAATCTATCATCCCTTTGATTGTTGTTTTAGACTGCAATTGGTGAAAGTGCTAATTTGTATCCAATCTAGTTTTTAAATTCGATGAAAGGCATAGTTTGTCTTTGGTTAAAAAATAATGATAATGGTAATAAAAAAGTAGAATAAGATTGAAACAATGGATATTGCTGCCATCATCTACAGTGGATGGAGTTTTCATGCTGGTTGGATATACAATTTAGGATACATGTTCTGTGTCATGAAATGTTCTGTTTCAGTAGAACCGTTATCACCATCGCACTATCCACCATGCATGTGTTGAACTCTGCACGAGTAGTAATTCAAAGATGTGAGAAATTAATCATTAGATGCAGAATATTTAATATTGTGTGGCTAGTTTAGACCTTCTGCCCTCTTTTAGTTAAATTAAATAACGTTTCGTTTTTTAAATATCACCTTTACTGCAGTTGCATGAGACACCTAGGCTACGTATATATTTTTGGTTTTCATTGTCTGCAAAATATTGCCTGTCTTCATTGTCCTCACCCATCACCAAGATTTTGTCTGCCAATTTATTTATTTTTCTTCTTTTGTCCGTAGCTATTCCAGACAAGAGCCGAGTGTGTAGCCGGTATTCTGTTTAAGTTAAAGCTGCCGTCTGCAACTTTTTTTTTTTTAGTCATATTAGCTTGAACTGTCATGGGATTCTGGAAGTACAATATTAAATATGCTGTTTAGGAAAAATCCGGAATTCTGTAGCTCCCTCTGAAGCCTGTAATCGTGCTTGCAAAAACCGAGCACTCCCGGCTGTTTTTAACCAATCACGTTAGGTTTATTATTGATCCATTATCTGAGCAGAACAGTCACCAACCACGTCTTCCATGCTGAGCGTGAGTCTGCCCCCAGCTTGTGTGCGCGCACACTGGTGTGAACTCACGTGCACAACCTCGTCCACAGAGGGGGAGGGACCTGAAAGTTGTATCAGTTCGAATTTTCCGACTTTAGACTCGGAATTTTGAAAACCTGCCGACGGCAGCTTTAAATACGTAGTTGTCTTGAATAAACCAAGGTGGGGAAATGGGGTTAAAGAATTTGGCTAGCGCCTTCAGCTTAAGTTGATTTAAGATTTACAAATCATTAGCACGTAAGATCAAGAAAGTTGTTCATGTTCAAAATCTTTTACGAATCAAGCTTAAGAATAATATTAGCAGTGGTTTTAAGGTTACATTCATGTAAAATCTAAGAGCATAAAAGAGTTTGGTGGGCACGAAGTGTACATTTATAAGGTCTTTATGCAAAACTAAAGCATGGAGTTTTAATTTCAGCTTAATCAAATCTTTCGTGGAGCATAAACGATCATAAAAACAACACAAAACGGAGCTGAGGCAGTAACCAATATGTCTTAAACAGTTCAAGAAAGATGAGACTTTGATCATTTTTATTATATTTAATCCTGAGTCTCCAGGAGATCAGTATATTTTCTTTGCATGCTCACTTGTTCGTGTGTTTACTCATCAGATCGAACAATTGTTCGTGTTTGAATCTTACCACAAAGCCATCTCAGTTGAGGTTATTGTGTTTTGATTTCAAATGAAGGATGGATTGAGCAGAGTCTGAAGTCATCAAGGCTGAATAAACTCAGGCCTTGTTTGCTGGTTAACATCTTAAGTACAGTTAGGTTATCTCCTAATACTACGATCAGACATTAAGTCAGATTCAGGTCCAATATTTTGGAATGTTGCAATATTAACATTATTTTATCAGGAATATATGTGAACTGGTTTATTGAAGCTTTTAAGAGCAGAGTCTAATGTTATCCACTTTCACCTTTGACTTATCGCACTAAACATGTTTTATACAGTGGGGCATTATGCTTGTAAAAAAAAACAAAAAAACTTTACAGTGGCTTCAGTGTGATTCATCAGAAAGTTGGCTTATTTTCTACAGTTCCTGGTTGGACAATTGCAATGCACCCCTTAAAAGGTTTTGTGGAAAGATAACTCTTGACTACATTTCTGTGTGTGTGCGCGCTGGAGTCTTTTGCTGCCATGAAGATTTAGTTCATATTTGAGTTAACAGCTCGCCAGTAACAGCAGATGCAGGATATGACTTGTACATCTAACTATCTGTTACACGTATCTAATATAAATGTTTAACTGGAAATTCACGAGATCTCAGAATAAAAGATGGAATCAGACATTGGTAGTACTCAGGGTGACCGCTGAGAACCTGACCCTGCTGGAAAAGGGACTTACCACTAGCTCCAAATTAATTTTTCTAAGCCTGTACTTGGCTGTACCCTGTTCTCATGAGAACATACTTAGTGCCTCTGTGACTAAACTGTTCATTCATACAGGTGATGGTGATCATTTTCCCACAGTGGAAAATCAAATTCTGAAGTTTATTAAATGTTGACTTTAATTTAATCACAAGGGAACATCTATCTCTTTACACTTCTGATCACTTCTGATCAGTTCTGATCACTTCGTGGGTAACTTGGTGCTCAGGTGCTTTAGGAACATGCTGCACTCTGTTTGAAAACTTTATTTTGACTGTAGTTTATTTCTTTGCATGTTGTTAGGAGGTTTTTACATTTTTTTTTCTTTTAAATTTTCAAATTTTGTATTAAAATTTTTAAAACTTAAATAACTCTTAATATCAACTCTAAACACCCCTAGGAGATCAACTTCTGGGTTGTTGTCCAACAGTCATAGACGCTCAGGAAAATTCCTACCATTGCTGCTGCAGCACAGGGGATGTTTTTTTTTTTTTATTTGTTTGTTTTTTCATTTTTAAAACTTTTATTCACTCCGAGCTAGTTAATAGGTGTGCTGATTCCTATTTAGAAGTAGCCTGCTTGAAGTAGGCTGACAAATCTGTCTGGTTTAGTATTTGCTCTCGGATGAAGTTTCCCTGAGATTTAACACTTAGAAAACTGTCAGCACTCCTGAAAACTTAGTTGTTTGTCTTTGGCTATGTGTGTGTGTGATTACCTTCATTAATAATAAATTGCAATGAATACAGCAGATCATATTGAATATAGCTAATTAGATGTTTAGTAAGTTATATGGATGAGTAACATGGTTCCTGAAAATGTTCTTTACACTGCTCAACTGAAGTTAAATAAATCTTTTAGCAGCAAAGTAACATAATGTATGAGGAGTAACATACACAAGTTATTCTTGTCCGGTGGAGATGCAGATATACTGTTGGTGTGAGATTACATTAACAGCTCCTTGTGCATATGAACCTGTTTCAGGGGCTTTCTCGAATAATCTTTTTTAACATTTTACATAATTACTTTGATTTCTGTAAGAAACAGGGTGAATTTATCACATTGTTCTGTCAGAGAAGTGAGTTTTTTTGTTTTTTCATTATGTTTCTTATCTCATATGAACCATGGGATGAGACTTTCGTAACAAGGCTGCTGGACGTGTGCATGCAACCAACAGTCATGCATAAACTGCTCTGGGATGTCGAAGCTGATAAACACATACGATGAAGAGATAAGACAGCTGAAGTGTAAAGGAAACATGCTTTAGGAAGTAATTTTTTTTCAACTGATTGATTGTTTCTTTCTCTCCAGCCTTACTCCCACCCCTCCTAAAATGAGCTACAGACCATTCATGCTTGATGGTCATGTGGTAAAACAATGGAGCATTCTCTTGACTTGAAACTCTGTTCACAGCCTCCCTATATGAATCGACCCCAAACTCAGAAGAGGTTTTCCAAGACTTTTTACCAGATCAGTAACACAGTGTCACATTACTGGTAGAAAATCTCTGAAGTTGTCAAATGTTGGCAAATTATACCCTAAACAAACCTTTTTCTATTCTGAAATGAACCATTCATTCATTTATACACTAATCATTTAGTTATTTCCCCCAACAGCCGTAGCTGCAGCCCCCTCCTAATCAACTAACTTAGATGTAACCCCCATGACCCTCTCCCTCATCATATTGGCTACTCATATCCTTATTACCCTCGGGGCATTTTTTTTTTCTTTCTATTCTGAAAATAACCAACTTTTATTCTATTTGCCCTGACGTTGCCAATCAACTATTGTTCTTAAACCCAAAACCCCCGCCGACTCATAAGATACTTAAAATGTTGTAAGTTTTTTTCCATTACCAAAACCCAACCCTTCTGTCATCTCATTTGTTCTCAATGAGATGACATAGGATATAGGATCATAGGATACATTTATTGGTGCTGAGCTGCAGTTTCAGTTGAGCGAGTTGCTGCTTTAGACTTTCTGTATGTATGCTTGGAGGGCACTTGGACTTGGATCGCGATAAGGAGATATGTCAGGTACAGAATGTACATGTGTAGTAGCTTTCGATTTTGAGGCTCCAAAGTGACGGTGCATTCGATCCATCTTGGTTGCCCTTCTACAAAGTCATGGGTTATACATTACCTAATTATTTTATTCTACCTATTCTGTCATTAAACACTCTTTCACTTAAACACTCAATAACTATTTAGACTTAATCCGTCCCTTAACCACTCCCCACCTAAACTCCTCCCTATAACTCCTCCCCTAACACCACTCCCCCTAACCCCCCCTCCCCCCACACCTCATGACCCAGGGGTCACTAGAGTTCACCTGTCACATCCAATTAACTCATTAAGTTTGACGAAAGGGTGTTAGTTCTGTTTTTTCCTGTGCAATGAAGACTTGCTTGCTGCTTTAATTGCAAATAAGAACAGCTTACACATAAGTTTACATAATAACACATGAAGTCACTTCAAAATGGAGATGGCAGAAATCTCCTATCTGATTGTGGTACATCTCAAAAGGTAAGTGGCTCTTGCAGTTTGGGGGGGCTGCTAAAAACTTGCTACTGCTAATACAGATGTGACAAAACACAGAAGATTACATTCCTACCTCAGTTATTTGACTGAATTAGTTGAAATGATAAAATCACTTCAAAAGGGGGATTGTTAAAATTGGCTTTGTTCTTAGAAATTATGAATGAAATAAGTCTCAGTACTTTTCCATATGACCTAAAGTGAGCCAGGAGTAGAAAGACAAAACAATTGGGAAAGCAAGGGCAGATTCACACACACACATTGTTTTGGGCTGATCCAGAGAATATGACGAAGCATGTTGAACCTACTCATGTCCAATCATACTCGGTCGAATGTGAGTCCAACCTGGCTATAAATACAAATGATACCCGGAAATCGAGGCGCAGTCTGACAGACTTCCTGCGGGGACTCTTTCCCACTGAGCCCAGCATATGCTTTGCCGTGTGACTACAAATAAAGACTTCATTTTCACTTGAATTACTCCGGTCCGTTCTTGAGCTTCCAACTAAAAGAACCGAATCTAACACAGACTTCTACTGAGCCAACAGAAAGAAGGCAGATGCCCGTAAAACGGGTGGTGCCCAGCACCGCCACCTCTAACGGAAGGCCAGTGGCTGAGGGAATCCCTGGAGGGAGTCCACCCCAAGAAACAAGTGCCTTTATATAATACAATAGGCCTATATATATCTTTTTTAAGCCTATTCATACAAATATTTATTTGTCTTTTTTTCCTTTTGTCCCAACAAAATTCTGATGGTGCCACTCAAAAAGATAATTGTCTGGAAATGCTAAAACATCTATGCGCGGTCTGATAACCATCTCCCGATGAATATTATATTAATAATTCTCATCCCTTCATCCACGGGATCGTTGTCTAAAGGACATGTTGGTGAAAACAGTCGCCTCCTGCTGTGCCTGATGGACTTATAGAAGTAGAAGAACTCGCTCTGCTGACTGAATGAACGAGGAAATCAAATGGCTGAAAGAGGGCGGAGACAGAGAGTAAAACCTGGTCCTGACCAGGTTAGGTTCATAGAGTCTGTTACTACGGTAACTGACCGAGAGCTTAAGTTACCTCCCTTTGTGAAACAGAAAACTCAGAGTTTCCCTCGTTTCAGGGTTAATCAATTCAGAGTTTTCACTAAAGCTGCTTCGTGAAACGGACCTCAGGATTGGGCTGCACATTTCCAGACATCAACAACAATAAAACAATCAGACATTTCTGCTTAAAAGAGTTGCTGTCGGATTCTTTTTAGCTGCTTCATCCTCCATTTGAATCACGAGCAGCAGGAGTGAGGCAGAAACTGTCATATAAAGTCTTCACACTGAAACTTTGTTTCAGTACAGTAAACGTTTGAGCATCTCAGTCAGGCTGAGGTTTGCACTCTGGCTGCACCGTTGCAACACCTGGGTTCTTCTCTTCTTCACACATTCTGCTGTAGATCTGCTGCTGTGTTTGGGATCTTTGTCCTGTTGATGAGCCAGTTTCAGCCCAGCTTCAGCTGTCGGACAGACGGCCTCACATCTGACACTGGAACACTTTGGTATCCAGAGGAGTTGATGGTGGACTCAATGACTGCAAGGTGCCCAGGTCCTGTGGCTGCAGACCAGCCCAGATCATCAGCCCTCCACCACCGTGCTTGACAGCTGGTGTGAGGTGTTTGTGCTGATATGCTGTGTTTGGTTTCCTCCAAATGTGCTGCTGTGCATGACGAGCAAACATCTCCACTTTGGTCTGCTCTGTCCAAAGGACATTGTTCCAGAAGTCTTGTGGTTTGTTCAGATGCAGCTTTGCAAACCTAAGCTGTGCTGCCATGTTCTTTTTAGAGAGAAGAGGCTTTCTCCTGCAGCCCTTCCACACAAGCCATGTCCGTGCTGCCTAAAGATTGAATACAGCTGGCATGGTTCAATTAAAAGGTTGAAAAATTGTCTCAGAAGCAGCTCTAAAACCCACCAACCAAGCTACATCTTATTGTGTCATGCATACGAAACACTAACTGTAAAATCAACTCTTTAAGAAAGTTTTAGAAAGGCCTATGTGCTGGGTTATGCCCTTGGCTCGACTCAATGCATTATCACTTGTTTTTGCTATGTCTTTGACTTTTTACTTCGAGTAGAAAACTTTTATTAGTTGCACACATTCTGGTAAAAATGTCAACTCATGAATGCAGATGTCCTTTATGCTGGCGAGGAAAGACAAAAACTCACCTCACTAAACAAATCTTTTTACACCACTCTGCTAGAGTCTATATGAGCGTGCCTGTGCAGAGAGACGACGTCCTTTTAACAGGAAGAAACCTCTGGCAGAACCAGACTCGACCAGCTGGGGTTTGAGAAGACAGAAAAAAGGGGACATATTGCATCACTTCCTGTTACCTTGATTGTGTTCTGTGGAATTTCTTGCTCCTCTTTGGACAATTAAGTGTCACTCAATTTCTTCTTATAAGTTACACATTTTTGCATAGTTAACTCTATCATATACTTGTTCTATTCTTACACTCACTCCTACAGATCTTTAATCTTTATTCTCACTTTTTAGCGGTGTGTCTGGTTCTCTAGCTTAGCATGGCTACCAGTTCTCTCCCTCCATCTCCTGCTTTCACCTGCTCTGTCCTAAAGTTAAGCCCGTGGTTCACCATCGACCTGTCCACGCTTCAAATAGATTTATCCCCCACTCATGTACATACGCGCGGACAAAACCCTGGTAACTGGCAGCTCTATAGTCAGAAACGTGGCATTAGAGACACCAGCGGCCATAGTCAAATGCATTCCAGGGGCCAGAGCGGGCGACGTAGAATCCTATTTAAAACTGCTGGCTAAGGATATATATATATAGTTATATATATATAAAATAATAGTTATTCTATGGCCTCACATTTGACATTTTTGGTTTAGGCTATTTATTAATACCTTATCTGGAAGAATTATACCGAAGCAGCAATGATCTTTTAATGAAGATTGTGAAGTTGCTTTCATTTACAATAAAAAAGTAAAAAATTGGAATGATGGATTGGCCAGCCATCCAGAGTGTACCCTACCAGTAACCTGATGGTAAATGGGAGAGGCTCTACCCTTGGATTAAGCAGGTATAGAAAATGGATGGATGGATGATGATATATTAATTGGTTGGTTGGTGTCTCAGCCACACCTTCCATGCTGTGGTTTTTTTGATTGATTTTAATTCTGCTTATTTTCCATTGATATGAAATATTTCTTTATTCTATAATTTCCAATAAGATGGAATTAGATTGATTGGGCAGTTCCCATTAGGTTGTAGCAAAATTCTTCAATGATTTTGTTTGCAGTTTGCAACCTAAATCAGAAATGCATACCTTGTTTCTTTACAACACTAAATATTGACACATTCAGATAAATGACTGTACACAAAAGGGATGCAAAAGAATTTGCACAGTATTTTTAATTGCTGACAATTTTGATACATATTGCCACCAGTCATAGGTCAGGGCCAGCTGCAACACTTGCAACTTTCATCAAAGACAGACCCAGCTCCACAGTGGGATATATGTGTAATGCCACCAGAACAATTGTAGAAGCTGGTTTCATCGTCTGGGTTGGCATACAGTCCATCAGGTTTGCCGTTGCAGAAGCCAGATCCTGGGGCATGTGTGGTAGTGGTGGGGGTGGTGGTAGCTGGAGAGGTGGTGCTAGCACCAGGTTTGGGGGTGGTGGTTGGTGGGAGAGGTGGAAGCTCTGAATGAGAGAGGCAGAAGATAAATACCACTGAAGTCTCAGACAAACTCTACTGAATCATATGAACAACAGAGCACATGATTTTAACACTCTGGTGGTTACAGTATGAGTCATTATAGCCCATATCAGAGTGATGCTGATAACTGCTATGTTGTAAAGTATTGTAGTAATTCAAGTTATCACCTGCCATCTTATCTGAAATGTATTGCCCTGTATGCTTGCGATGCCAGGCTTACATAGTGGTTTGTGAAATAAACAAAGGAAAGCATTGAGGAAAGCATTTTGCATAAATGTGTCTTTGGCTTACCAATGCTAAGAAGTTTGTTCAGATGAGCCAGCAGAGGGTGGCTGCCCTCACCACAGAATTGTCCAGCAAAGTCATCTAAGTCGAGGGCCCACACAAAGGCACCACCAAACTTCTGGTCTTGTAGGTAGCGTACCTGTTGGGCCAAAGACAAGAAAATGTTGGAGCCCATTTGTATATAATGCAAATGCTTTAAATCTTTAGAGTTGACGCAAAGTTAGTCCAATGTACCTTGACTTCATAGCTCTTATGGTTGTCAAATCCAACCCACTCATTGTTTGCAAATGCATAGGGAACCTTCTGGTCGTCAATCCATTGTGTGGTGGCTCCTTTCAGGAAGGTGCAGATCTAAACCAATGAAAATGAGTAACATTTGTGCTGTTGCAATTGATCAGTTCCTTTTTTGTCTTTTTATGGAGATCATTGAATGCCAAAGCAGCTGATTCTGTAGGTTATATGGTACTTATTTTATGCTAGTGCACTACCTCATAGTAGGCCCAGAATCCAGCCTCACGTGTGTATGGTCCGGCTGCTGCAGGGCCACTAGCTGGGGCTCCAACACCGGTATTTGATGACGTCAGACGGAAGGTACGACCATATGCAGCAAATCCCATCCTCAGCTTCTCTACTGGGGTGCCATTGTCTCTCCAGTACTTCATAGCATAGTCCTATAAAATGAATGGAATATGTAAACTAATACTTCACAGTGAGATACCACTGAAATGTGCTTTCTTATAATTCCCCAGTATTACTTACAGTGTTGAAGTAGATGAGGTCACCAAAGTCCTCTGATCCACGGTACAAGGGGCTGTTGTGTCCAGTGAACTGCTCCCAAGTTCCATGGAAGTCGTAGGTCATCACATTGATGAAGTCCAGTTCCCTAGAGAATAGAAAAGAAAGAGTCATGTTTAAAACACTCCCACAGTTTTCTTTCTGAGGATTTTTTCAAAACAGAATACTCACTTGGCAATCTCAGCAATCTCATATCCGCCATCAATTGTTCCTTTTCCTGCAGACACCGCAGCTGTCAGCATGAGCTGAGGTTTGCCGGTGGACTTGGCCTCAGCTGCATAGGCGGCAACAAGTTCCTGCAATGTGCAGCACAAATGAAGTAAGAATGGAGTCCAATACAGCAGAGACCACATCAGAATAGCTGCAAAGAAAAGTTTAAACAAGAAAGTTTTGTGCTGACCCTGCAGAGCAGAGTGAACCTTTGCTTGTCCTCTGGAGGACTTCCACGAGCACCAGGATACTCCCAGTCCAGATCCAGCCCATCAAATCCATGAGTCCTCAGGAATTTGATAGAAGACTGGATGAACTTCTGACGGTTGGTTGGAGTTGACACCATGATTGAGAACCTGCAGGAAAAATTGTATTGTGTTTTCATACCAGTAGGTACCCAGAGACTTTTTAAGAAAGGCTTGCGAACAGCATTTACCCTTTAGCTGCAAAAACAGCTTTGACCCTGATACCGTTTGAATTTTTACATCTCTCGTCAATGGCCTCTCAACCATACAAAGTTAGCAACATATTTTATAATATGTAGAAGCTTGCATTAGAAAAAAAGATTAGGGGATTTTTCAGCTGGTATAGGGAGAGTTACCAAAAGCTTCTAAATGTTAGTACTAACTTTACTGGAATATTAAAAATAGTTTGATTCTTTCACTTATTGCTAGGAAGGTCATACATTTGCTTCTGTTGTTTGGAGTATTGCTTACTGTCTTGAGCCAAAGTTCCATCCACCCACAGCCAGCAGAGTCTTCAGGTGAGGATTCCTGCAAACAACAGGCAGGGTATGTTGAGGTCATGTAACATTTCTCACAAATCGCTTGTTACGTTTACTAGAAAAATTTACTATTTAGAGACAGTGAGAAATTTTCAGCTTATAGCCTTTCTTGACCTTTGATTGAAGGTAGTTCAACACAGGCCACTTACTTGGTCTTCAGAGCATTGAAGGACTTGTAGAGGACCTCGTCGTTCCACTCATAGGTAACCAGCTCGTTGTTATTGTTGATGATAGAGAAGGCATAGATGAGGGTGGTGCACAGGAAAGGGTCAACATTTTGTGGCATGTACTTTCCCAGACCAGGCCTGTACTGGGACCAGTTGGTGAAGTAGCACTCCATCTTGTTGGCAGATCCTGTGTATGAGCAAAGCAACATTCAAAAGAAATTTTCTCCAGCAATGCTATTAAAGTGAACAACCAAATGTTGGTAGGTGATGAAAAGGCATTACAACTTACCCAGGTGGCACAAAACCAGGCATAAGCCTTAGGGAAACAAAAGTGAGGAATATGAAAACACACATTCTATGAAATAGTAAAGCATGAATGACAGGCAATGTTCATATTCATGTTCGATATACCTGCTAGAATTGTGAGCTTGGTCATCTTGATTTAGATTCTCAAAAGTTCACTGGATGCCTATAACACACCTCTGGACCAGATGGAAGACCCAAACTGAAGCAGCAAAGTTCGACCTTTTATACGTTTGTGCACTGAGAGAGGAAGAGGTGTAACAGCCTTTTGCAGATTAGGACAATAAATCTAATGACTATTAGAACATGTATTGATAAGATCCTGCAAAGCTTTATGTAGGCAATAATTTACTTAGCGTTTTGGACACTTATCATCATATGATTAATCAGTCAAAATGAACTTTGGCCATTGTGAATCATGATGCTGATACCGTATTAGACTTTAACTTGTATTAGCAAAATATTGTTGCTGCTGTCATGGTAACTAGGAAGCTGATCGTTGATTACTTCGAAATGATTTTTTTTCTTTTCTTAAGCCTGTCATATTTCAAATTTAGCAACAAATTGACTTCCTTTTTTAAAATATCAAATCAAATATGTCATTTTTTTATCACTGTTTTAACTGTTCTTCTTAATTGAATTCAGTTTATTTATATAGCGCCAAATGTCATCTCTTTTTTTTTGATACTTTTTATTTAGTTCTTTTCAGTTTAAGGGGACACAGGTTGACAACAAACTGTCAAAAACATAAAACAAAACAACATACAGACAAGAACATGGGGGCTCCTCTGTCAATCTTGTATTTAATGTCCAGTGTCTTTACTTGCTAACGTGTAGCGTCCTCAATTGTTTTGATGAAAGCAGTCCGTTTCTCCCATTTCCTGGGAAAGATCTCTCCTCTAGATCTGAGAGAGAAAGTTATCTTTTCCATTAAACATATTTCCTTCACTCTGTCCATCCATTGATTAAGGTTTGGAGACTCTGTTTTATACCAGCACTTTGTTATAGCTTTTTTACAAGCCATCAACAGTATTTTACATAGGTACCAGTCTCTTTTAATAATCACATTCTCATTGAAGACACAAAAATATAGGACCCTCACATTGTTAGGAATTGTGTATCCCAGAATGTTCCCCACAGTTGTACATACATTACTCCAAAAAGTTTTAATTTTTGGGCATAGCCAAAATATATGGGAGTGATCTGCGTTCATGTTTCTGCACTGCCTCCAGCACTGTTCTTGTGAATGAGAGAATTTGCTTTTTAGAAGAGGTGTAATGAAAAAACGAATCACATTTTTCCAGCCAAATATTTCCACTTCTTTGAGCTCGTAGATGAATGCTGTGCACACCACATAGAACGCCAATCCTCCTCGATATTTCAATGTTTAGTTCTTTCTCCCATTTTGTTTTAATGTATCCTGTGTGGTTCCTGTTCTGTTTCTGAAGACCCTGATAAATGTTCTAAATAATTTTTCTATTGTTCTTTTT
The DNA here is from genome assembly GCF_027942865.1 of Odontesthes bonariensis. Lineage (NCBI taxonomy): Eukaryota > Metazoa > Chordata > Actinopteri > Atheriniformes > Atherinopsidae > Odontesthes > Odontesthes bonariensis. The sequence continues at coordinate 45,181,770 of NC_134508.1, read as the reverse complement.
GTAGGCTTCAGTCAGAATATCTATCACTGCATTACCTTCTCTGGACAGTGATGGTTTGATTCTTTTATCATAGTAATCTCTTATCTGCAGGTAACAGAAGAACTCTTTGTTTTCTAGTCCGGATTCTTTTTGTAACTCACTGAAACTTTTAAAGAGCCCTCTGTGTATTAGTGTGCATATTGCTGTTATGCCCCTGTCCCACCAATACCTGAATCCAGCATCACTGATTCCTGGTTCGAATCTGGAATCTAGAGCAGGCCAAATTAGTAATTTGCTGTCCCTCCATATTGTATTCTTTTACCATCTTGCTCCAGGTAACCAGTATTTGTTGAATAATATCATTTTTGCTTTGTTGAGCCAGTTTGTTTCCTATATCTCCTAATATTGCCTGAGTCCGGAAACCTTCTATCTTGGCCTCTATGTCTTTCCATCTTGCCTGATATATAGGGCAGCATGTACACACCAAGAACTTTACTTGAGCTGCGTAAAAGTATTGTTTCAGATTAGGTAAGGACAGCCCCCCATCTTCTTTTTGTAGCTGGAGTGTCTTATACCTGACCCTTAGTCTCTTTCCGGCCCAAATAAATCTGGATATAAGTTTGTCCCAGTGTCTGAATCGAGCCTCTGGAATCATCTGTGGGATAGATTGGAAAAGGTATAACAGTCTCGGTACCACATTCATTTTGATTACCTCGATTCGTGTTTCAAAGTCCATGTTAAAAGCTGACCACCGTCCAATATCCGTCTTGATATCATTGTTAATGTTATTATAATTTATTACAAACGTTTTGATGAGATCTTTTGCTAATACCACGCCCAGATATTTAATTGCTTTGGAATTCCATTTAATTCTATGTTTTTCCCTAATTTCTCGGCCTGGGGAGTAATTCAGTGTAAGAACTTGTGTTTTTGCTATGTTTAATTTATAGCCTGAATATTTACCATAATCTTCTAATATTGACATCAGATTAGGAAAGGTCCTATCTGGGTCCTGGAGAGCCACAATAACATCATCAGCGAAGAGCCCTATGCGATGCTCCTGCGCTCCTATATGGATTCCTTTAAAGATGTTACTTTTTCTGATCATTTGCGCCAGCAGTTCAATAAAGATAACAAACAAGGTGGGGCTAAGACAACAGCCTTGACGATCCAAATGTCATCTCAAGGCACTTAATTAATATAATCCATTTCAAGCCAAGGCGACTGTGTAGAGGAAGGACTCCCTGTTCTTAGTGATGAAATGTAGCCAAGGTAGTTTTCACATCTTTTTTTTTGGTTTAAATCCCGGTCTCGACTACGTGTGATAAAGATGTCTCCCATGAAGATTTCTCCATCCGCCCTGACTAACATGATTTCATCTTTGGCTTCTTTCATGATTTCTGGGGCCTCTAATTGCCCCTATCACAATGAAACATTACTATAAAGGGTTGTATTAAGCATCTTTTACAATTTCAGGGATCATTGCTACATAGTTTAACTACTGAAATTTCAAATAAACAGAATATTTGTAGTTTGATTATTTGCATTATGTATTCTGCCTTGTTTGCAGTACATTGACTTTTGTCAATCTGAGCCCAGGCCGGAAACTGCTGGGTGCTGAGACACAGTTCCCAACTTTTCTTTCCGTTCTCATACCGCACTGTTTTACTTTACAGTCGCTTGATATTTTTATGGACTTTTCATCGTGCCATTTTGCCATGATTGCAAATTCATGTGTAAGGCTGTATGTGTGCAGGACTCACACGGATTTGGTTTTATAGCAATGCTTTCCTAATGAGCTCACAGTTACATAATGAAAAGCTAAATGTAATGATGTGCTATTGTATAGATGATAATCATAAAAACCACAATAATAAACAAAACAGATAAACATAACCTGGGATGCATGACGAAATAACTTAAGATGGTCCTGTTCTGGTTTCTAGATTAGCAGCTTTGATTGCTTTATCATTGCTCTTTGTTCAACACCGGCTGTGACCATTGACCATTTAGATATTCCTTCACCGGCTGCCTATCTTCTGCCCCACAATAATTCCCAGCTCACTCAGGGATAAACCACTAGCAATAAAATAACTACATTCTGTCAAACAGTGTCAAAATATATTTTATTATGAATGAAACATAAATACAGATCAGTCTATAAAATGAAATAAAATTCAATAAATAGATTTGAAACATTCACTATTTCTAATGCATCTTATGGTTCTCAGGTTTATCATAAACTGATAGTTCAAGGTAATATTACACCAATGATGTACCTGCTTTGTTGGGGGAAGTCAAACTTATAATACACAAGATTAGTACATGAAAGCTGGGCCGGTCACCAGGCCATCACAGGGCCTGACAGTACACCATGCACGCTCACACTCACTGCTATGGTCAGTTTAGAGTCACCAGTTAACCTACCGTATGTTTTTGGGTGGTGTGAACCCACGCACACACGGAGAGAACATGCAAACTCCACATAGAAAGGCCTCTGCCAGAATTCCAACCAGGATCCTACTCAACCACCCCAAAAATCTTTAATGTGCAGAGAAGATTCTGATGGCTGAATAGAGAACGTTTTTTAATGACCTGCAGCTTGTTTGGGTTTTATTGTTGTATTTTGGCCATATTACTGGACTATCACAGCTGGTTACTGGTCAAAACGAAACCTTGTTTCAGCCATAAATACTTAATAATACCATTATTTTGACTGCTGACTATTATCTTTTAGACTTTTTTTTTACTTGATGCCACTTTACAATGACATAACATTTACAAAAGAATGAAGACTATAGCGTAAATGATGTGACAGTCGATGCATTAGTTGCAGTGTTAATTTCGTCAGCTTTTTTTAATTTAGTCTTAGTCACAATGTTGAAAATCAATTTTAGTCTTCGTCAAATTTTAGTCAACACTGTACATAATAGAACTTCTCCACACACTGCTTCTCTTTTTCTCTATTTTATTTATATAACACTGTGCAGATTAGAACTTCTCATCTTGGCCACCACCGGCATCGGCGGCATGATCAATCATTATCATGCAGGTTGTTTTGTTGTCCTTCGCGTTGTAAACGAAATGGCTCCATACATCCAGGCGTTGTTTTCGCCCAGCTCCAACATGTTTTTTGTTGCTGCTAGCCTTTACTGGATGGGAACTGAGGAGCTTGTTTGGAGCACCTGGGCCAGTTTGGGTCCAGTTGGGCATGTCATACAGGAATAATTTGAACTAGAAAATTCCTAAAGAAATTTTGATGGGTGCCAATCTACTGCCCGTCCAATCGATAAGTTAATTAATGTTCAGTTAAAGTCAAGAGTGTCCTGTCACATATAAACTTTGAATGAGGTCTCTGTGATGTCATAAGGCTGAGTTATGGCAACTCCAAAATAGGGCAGTTTCTGGCATTTAGGCAAAAGTGTCTTCTTTTTCTCTCCTATAACCATGAGTTTTAATCCTGATGCAGATGCCTGGAACAATCCCTATAAAGTTGAGAGTCTCCTGTCACATATAAACTTTGAATGAGGTCTTTGTGATGTCGTATGACTGAGTTATGAGGCCTCCAAAACAGGGCATTTTTTGGGCATTTTTGGTTCGTTAAGTGCTTTTCAATCGATTTTTCATTGAATTTTGGGTCTCTGCGAGACCCAAAATTCTCTGAGACAGGTCTTCTGAAGACACTTTGTAGATGTAAAATGAAGTACTTGAGGTGGTTTAATCCATGAAAATGAAACCTTTGAGGTGGTTTACTTGATGAAATGAAGCATTTCAGGTGGTTTAGAGCCAAAAATGCCAAAAAATGCCCTAGTTTGGAGTTGCCATAACTCAGCCATCCGACATCGCAGATACCTCATTCAAAGTTTATATGTGACAGGAGACTCTCGATATCCGAGCAGGCCACCAAACTGGGTCCCGGCGAGCCCGAAACACCGCTGGAAGCGGCCGCCACGGGAAGATCGGTGCCGTAATCTCTCGGCGGGACGCCGGCTGCAGGCGCGCCGCAGCTGGGCCGCGGCTCCGTTTCAGCTGCGGGGCGCCTGTGGTTGGTGTCCTGCCGAGAGATCGCGGCGCCGGTCCTCCCGAGGGGGTCGTCGGGCTGGGTCCTGGTGGGCCTGGGGTGCCGCTGGAGGCGGCCGTCATCCAGACGGAACTCCTGGAGAAGGCGGTGATTTATTTTTTTTATTTTATTTAGTCAGGGACCATGTGCAAAGTACATTAATTACAAAGTAAAGAGATGACCTGCACCAGATTGTAGTTTATAAGCTAATTTCCATCTGCAGTCCCATCTGCATGTCACAGACAGCGCCTGTCCATCTGTTTCCACGTCCAGAATCTCAACGCTGATAGGCTGTCTGACGCGAATATTTCGCCAGTTGGATTTTTTGAACTCGCGCGGATCGCATATTTTTCACTTGCGCGGCGGCAATCGCCTCACCGCACCGCCTCACCGCTCCTTACCGCTCCTCACCGCACCGCCACACCGCGCCTCATCGCGCCTCATCGCGCCGCCGGCTCGAATCCGCGTCTAATCGTGTCTTTGCATTGACTTTGTATGTAATCGCGTCGCCCGACCGCGTCTGGTGTGAACGCACCGTAACACAGGTATTTTGGTTTATTGGTTCTGACATTATCATTGATCAAGCTCTTCTGATTTTGTCAAATTTTGTCAAACAGAAATTTGTCTTGATTGTCTGGTGTTCTTTTTCTTTTACATTTTTTGTGCAGGAAATAAGCACTTAGAGACAGTTTGTCTGTGTGAGGTTAAGGTGACACTCCTTCTGCTGGCTTTCATATCTGGAGCTGTCCTAGTTGTTCTTCGGTATTGTTTGAAACCATAGCAACCATTGCTATTTGATTTGCAGCCAGTAAAAAGACAATATAGATAATTCAGTTATACAGCAACACATGGGCGTCGCACCCGTGGGGGATGGGGGTGTTTCGACACCCCCACTTTTACAGCAAGATGATTTCACCTTTTTGAATTTTCAATGACCAAATAAAGTTTTAACAAATCATAAAATGTGTTTTAAAGACTCTGTTCCCTCTTAATTCCATCCAGATTTTAGCAGTGTAACTATTGTAGTTGCCATACATATACTAAACACAGATTGCCTCTGAATATTAACTGGGCCACAGATAACACATCCTCACACTTTTTCAAGACCTAACCTCAACAGCTCATTGAGGTCTTGTAAGGCTGCTCCAGTCGTTTAGCTGAAACTGTATGCGCTGCTTACTTGTTGGCAGATATATGTTGAGTGTGTCTGTGTTTGAATGGTCCACTCTTTCACAATAGAGAGTCCACGGTACAGTAGGGTGACCAGACGTCCTCTTTGACCCGAACATGTCCTCTTTTTGAGAACCAAAATTTTTGTTCAGCTTGAATTTTAAAATTGTTCAGGATTTTGCTCTGTCTCAGCCTGAAAATACGTTCACATCGGATTTGCGTTGCTTTTGACTCCCCAAACACGCTTATTATTATTACCATCACTGGTCCATTGCCTTCTCTTTTCAAACGTTACCAAAGACTGCCCAGCACCAGTTTCTCTGTTAACAACAGCACATGGTGCCGGAACCAGGACAAACTACAGAAAAAATACCCATGTTTCTAGGTCATGTGAAGCTCAGTGCATGACATGCAAAGCAGTGGCCAACTTATTCATTTTCTTATTTTAATCTGTGGCCATATAATACATACATATATACATACATATATATATGTGTGCATTAAAGCACCACACTGAAAGTGGACTGGATGCCACAGCAAGATCTTTTTTCCACATTGTAAACGTTTTATTTCATCTTTGGCTGAAAAAAAGACAAGTTGTTGTTTTATGTTGTGGAAAGTAGCTGATACAGATTCAGAGGAAAAGTTCAAAAGTTCAGTGTAAAGTAAAGGCCAATAAAGCTCATTATCATACCGTAGCACCCTCGACTGTGGACACATTTGTATGCATTCACATGGTCATGGTGGCACATGCGTATTCTCCACCCAGTCTCCTCTCTAATCTCTCTACCCAGTGCACCCCCCGCCACTGAGGGGTCCTCTTTTTCACAAACTCAAATCAGTACACTCTACTGTACAGTTAGTGCACAACACCAGAAGAAGTGTATAAAAGCTGTACACTAAATTAGTAGAGATGGACCATCATGCATTGCGCCCTTGAGCCCAGAGCTCATGGAACATGCAAATGCTAGCTGCAGCTAGCTCCCCCTCTTGCAGTGCAAATTTTCCATGCTAAGGCAGTCAGACAAGGTGCCAGTCAGTGAGAAGCAGTCACTGCTTAACCCAAAGAAACTACAAGAGTGCTTGCTGGCACTCAGTATTATTTTAGGGTTTCGTGCATGATTGGATCAGAATTCTTTTTAATATGTCTGTTTTGAGATCTGGGGCTGTTCCCAAAACTTCAGGGCTTTGGCTATGCCAGTGGCCCTCTACACAAAAGTATAGTAGTAAACACATGATAAAGAAATGATCATTAGTTGAGAAATCTTAAGGCCGGCGCACACCTCTACGATTTGTGTACGATTTTGTCGGCCCGATGACTTCGCATGGGAATCGTAAAGGTGTGCTGAGCAGCGGATCAAATCAAACATGTTTGATATTTCCGTACGGATTTTCCTTGTGCCGAATACAATCGTATGTGTGTGCGGTCTCTGTTTCGATGTCATCGCGCAGGATTATTTAAACAGCAAACGGGAATAGCGCACTTAGTCACGTTGGACGACTACGACACAAACATGGCTGCCTCCAGTTTGAAAGTCACGTGATTTGTGGCTTCCTATTTCGGTCATGTGACAACATTCGGTCAAAAAACTCGTAGGTTCGCAAGTGTGTGCGGTGGACGTGCAAGCGTGTCAAATACGGTCCGAATTGTTATGCCGATCACCCGACAAACGATGCAGCGATGACATCGTAAAGGTGTGCGCCGGCCTTTAAAGGGACACTATGTAATAAATTAAGTCATTTATTAGCTCAAATCAACATATTCATTCATAAGTTAGTTCTCATTGGTGTAAAATGATCTCTGTCAAAAATCTCCCTTATCCTCCTGAGTAAAGAATAACTTGTCTGTATCTACATAGAGCAGGTAAGCTCTATGGAGGCTGCCATGTCCTTCCGCTCTATGAAAAATGACGAAGTGCCGAGAGGGACATAAAGCACTTCGAATCGCGATTTCCCCACCAGGCCTACAAGCAGAAATGACGTCATTGTGACGTCATTTCCGCCAAATGGCTTATTACAGCCGCTAATGCTAAATAGATTTTATTCCTTGGCACATATGTCTTTGTGTTCATTAGCTTTCTTTTTGTAAGTGCATCATCTTCTTCTTTTTATTATTATTCCTATGCTCCCCCTGGATATCTTCTTTTTGGCGTTATGCTCACATTTGTAAACTGTTATTTTGTTGATTTACTAATAAAGTTTAAAAAAAAAATAAAAAATGCTAAATAGATTTTATCTCGTAAATGATCCCACTAATAATGCATTGATTGTTACCAAACTTCTGCCGTAGTACACATAGGCTCTTAGCTCACAAAACGAGGCATTAGAAAGTTTGTAAGTTTACCGGGAGTTTATTTACCGCTGCTAATGCTCCTATTGCTAACACAGGCTAATGCTAACGCTGCGTCAACGTCACTTCCGGTAACTCCCGGATTATGACTAATTGCATTGCTTGCACACCAAAGGAGATGTTATGTTATCTGACATGTTATCTGTCATCTGTATTCATAGTGTTGTTGTATGTGTGTTATATAATCCTTTGTACTGTGTGTCTTGATTTCTTTTTGTTTGTATGGACCTTGAGTCTGAAGCTATAGCTTCTTGAATCTTGACACATTCCGCTTGCCGTAGTTCAAGAAGTTGCAGCGCACATTTGAAAACGTGAGGCGCTAGAGAGCAAATTCATTCAACTTTGCAAAATAAAATTGCACCACTAGATGGGGGAAGAAATTACATAGTGTCCCTTTAAGTTATTTAAAAAGTTCTTAAAACGCTGCATTAGTATGTTCCTCCCATGTAAAGTGTTACTATGTTTTACATAACTGTGACAGATAGGCTACAGTCTGTATAGTCAGATCAGATCGGAGGTAAAGTTGGTGGCATCTGGGAACTCAAGGCATCATAGCTGTTTGGATCCTTGGTTTTTGTTCTGAATTATCTTTCAATCTTTTAGTATTTCAGTATGCCTTTAATTGTTTCATTTTGAAGGAACAAAAACTTACTGAATTTTATCCAATTTTACAAGTTTGTATCAAAACTCCACATTTAGAATTTATTGTCACAGAGGGAAAAAAACACATCTTTTTCTCTTTTTTGGAGGTTTTAAAGGAATACTGGGATGTCATTTAGTGCTGGGTATTCCACTCAGGGCCACACACAGCATTTGCAGCTGTCTTCAAAGACAGTGCCAATTCCACAATATCTCAGGTAGGTTTGGCCACCCGCACACATGTAGAAGCTGTTCCGGTTATCCAGGTTTGCATACAAACCATCTGGTTTGTCTTTGCAGAAGTCTGGTCCTGGAATGGGCATGGTGGTCGTGGTGGTTGGAGCAGTGGTGGTACCACTGGGTTTGGGTGTAGTTGTGGAGACTGGGGCAGCCGTGCTAACAGAGGTTGTGGTAGAGGCTGGTGCTGTGGTAGTAACACCAGGTCCCTCAGTTGTAGTGGATGGGAGTGGTGGTATCCCTGTGAGAAGAGGGGGCACAAAATACATTTGAATATACAAGAATCTTATAAAGAAGATGGCCATACTTGCCATAAACCTACAATGAGCTCAACATTAATAACTTCATCATTGTCATCTTTTATTGACAACCATTAAGAGTATTTGCTAAAGAAAAGAATCAGAAGCTAGACCTACCACCATCAATAAGTCTGCGGAGATGGGACAATAAAGGATGGCTTCCCTCGCCACAGAAGTCTCCTTTAAAGTCATCCAGATCCAAGGCCCACACAAACGCTCCACCGTACTTCATTTCCCTCATGTACTGGACCTGGTGAGCAAACAATGAAAAGAGTCGACACTCACCAATTAGCAAACCTGAACATGAACCTGCTGACTTCAGTTCCTCTGTTAATGATCCACCTACCTTAATCTCATAGCTCTCCTTGGTGTCAAATCCCACCCAATCATTGTTCTTACTGGCATAGGGAACTTTCTGATCATCAATCCACTGAATCGTGGTGCCTTTCAGGAAGGTGCAGAGCTGAAAGATCAGAGTTAAACAAATACCACTGATTTATCTTAACTCCCTCTTTTTTACAGCTTCTGTTAGTGTGAGTGTGATCCTGTTCACACTTTACCTCGTAGTAGGCCCAGAATCCAGCCTCACGTGTGTATGGTCCGGCTGCTGCAGGGCCACTAGCTGGGGCTCCAACACCGGTATCTGATGATGTCAGACGGAAGGTGCGACCATAAGCAGCAAATCCCATCCTCAGCTTCTCTACTGGGGTGCCATTGTCTCTCCAGTACTTCATAGCAAAGTCCTAAATGTGCAGGAATGAAGGTTCTGTTATTGCACATCAATAAAGTTAGGGGGCTGATGACAGACCAAGCAGCAGAGACCTGATATCCTGACTTTAATGACTTGTATAGATCGGGCTCCAAACTTGTTGGGTCCTACAAGTCCTATAACTTAGTCAAGATTATTCACTGGAAAACATTCAGGACAGCTGTCAATCTTCCCAGGAGTGGACGTCCCAGCAAGGTCACCCCAAGGTCAAAAACGCAAGAGCTACATCTCAGACTCTGCAGGCCTCAGTCAGCATGTTAAAGGTTAAAGGTCATGACAGCACAGTTAGAAAAAGACTGAACAGGTATGGCTTGTGTGGAAGGGCTGCAGGAGAAAGCCTCTTCTCTCTAAAGAGAACATGGCAGCACAGCTTAGGTTTGCAAAGCTGCATCTGAACAAACCACAAGACTTCTGGAACAATGTCCTTTGGACAGAGCAGACCAAAGTGGAGATGTTTGCTCGTAATGCACAGCAGCACGTTTGGAGGAAACCAAACACAGCATATCAGCACAAACACCTCACACCAGCTGTCAAGCACGGTGGTGGAGGGCTGATGATCTGGGCTGGTCTGCAGCCACAGGACCTGGGCACCTTGCAGTCATTGAGTCCACCATCAACTCCTCTGGATACCAAAGTGTTCCAGTGTCAGATGTGAGGCCGTCTGTCCGACAGCTGAAGCTGGGCTGAAACTGGCTCATCAGCAGGACAAAGATCCCAAACACAGCAGCAGATCTACAGCAGAATGTCTGAAAAACTGGGGACTGGATGGTGTAGTAGTAAGATCTCCACCTTTCATGTTGGTGACCTGGGTTCAAACCCCCTGCATGAAAGGTACTACCTCCAATAGGTCCTTAGGCAAGCCCCCCTTGCCAAATGTATAAACATAAACATAAAAAGAAAAGAATGTTGCAACGGTGCAGTCAGAGTGCAGACCTCAGCCTGACTGAGATGCTGTGCTGGGACCTTCAGAGAGCTGTGCAGAAACCAAAGCTGCAAACCTCAATGAGCTGAAGCAGCGCTGGGGAGAAGAGTGGGCCGAGATTCCTCCACAACCATGAGAGAGACTGATAACGTCCCACAGGAAACCATTACTTCAGCTCACTGCTGCTACCAGCTGCTGGATCAGGTGTTCAACTTCACAAAGTTTTTCAATTTTTTTAATAAAATCCCAATAAATGTCATCTCAGGGCACTTCAATGATACAGCCCAATTCAAGCCAATTCCAATCCAATGCATTGAAATGCAATCATAACCAAAGCGAATCAAATTCACTCAAATTCAGATTAGTCCAATAAAAAAAGTAGCCTAGCTAAGGAAACCAACAGACTGAAACATCTTGATTTAATCCTCCGTCCTGAGCGTGCAGGCAGCAGTGGGGAAATAAAGAAAGAAACCTCCAGCAGTATCATGACCTGGGAGGGTCGGCTTCTGCGTTTCTTCTTCATTTTGTCGTAGTTTTTGTTCAGAGAATGACGCAGTGTAATTTGTGCCATGGCTCATCTGAGGATACATTTACCTAATGTTAACACTTGGTAAGGACTGTTTTTTTTTCTTTTTGACTGCTCCTTTTCGGTTGATTTTATGTTCCCTCCTGTGTGCCACATAATGCCCAGAACCCTGTTCCTCCCTGTGGGGAGACGTGTCCACGTGTTGCTGTTGCTGCTGCCACAGCCACAGCAAGCAAACTTTTCCATGTCATCACATTAACATTTTATAGGACAGGAGCATTTTTTCTTCTGTATTTCTACAAAGAACCATTGGGACACTCACAGTGTTAAAGTAGATGAAGTCCCCGTTGTCATGGGAACCACGATACAGAGGGCTGTTGTGTCCTGTGAAGCTGTCCCAGGCTCCATGGAAGTCATAGGTCATCACATTGATGAAGTTGAAATACCTGACAACGCATAGGATATATGAGGAGCAGCTGTTTAAGTGCCCTATCTTCAAGCATAGGAACATTAGTATTTCCAGAAATGCTGTCAGTACTTTTCAATCTCAGCAATCTGGTATCCAGCATCAATGGTTCCTTTCCCAGCAGCCACTGCAGCAGTCAGCAGGAGCTGAGTCTTTCCTGTGGCCCGGGCCTCAGCTGCGTAGGCTTCAAAAAGTTCCTGCAAATTAAGACAATTGATAAGACAGTCTGTGAAATACAACATTGTCAATTTATCTGTTGTCTGAGGCTGTGATCCACCTTGCAGAGCAGAGTGAACCGCTGCTTGTCCTCTGGAGGACTTCCACGGGACCCCGGATACTCCCAGTCCAGATCCAGCCCGTCAAATCCATGAGTCCTCAGGAATTTGATGGAAGACTGGATAAACTTCTGACGGTTGGTTGGAGTTGACACCATGACTGAGAACCTGCGGTAAATTTATTCCATATTTCATATTCAGTATTGAGTAGTTTTAACCCACGAGGACCACAGGTTGGCATGTATATTGCTTTAACTGCACGATGCATCAGGTCTTCAGTGGTTACAGAGGAACAAACTGGAACTTGTACTCACTGAGCTGAACCAAAGTTCCATCCACCAACAGCCAGCAAGGTCTGCAGACCAGGGTTCCTTTCAAAAGGTACATGTGGTTCAATTATTTTCTGCACGGAATTCTAATTATGTACACTGTGTGAATATACTGTAGCTACAATGGAGACAATTCATATTTTGGATTTTGCACATTTACACACAGATTGAAACACAAGTTGTATTTGTTGGTTCAACTTGTTCATACTGGAAAAAACAAGCTCTTACTTGCTCTTCAGGCCATTAAAACTCTTATACAGGGTCTCGTCATTCCATTCATAGGTAACAAGCTCATTATTGTAGTTAATGATGGAGAAAGCATAAATCAAATGGGTGCAGAGGAAGGGATCCACATTCTGGGGCATGTATTTTCCAGCCCCGGGTCTGTACTGGGACCAGTTGGTAAAATAGCACACCATCTGAGAGGCAGTAGCTGGGGATCAGAAAACATTTCTGTATATTATCTATTCATTTCAGCTTTGTCAGTATGCGTCAAAAAATCGGACTTAGTGACTTACCCATCTGGGACATCACCAGGCACATGCCTAAAAAGGAGTGAAAATTAAAGATAAAAGTTGAATATTAAGGAGTGGATAGCATGAATAAATATAGACGGATGCATCATAAAAGCGAGGCATGGTGTAAATGTCAATTAATGACAAGTAAAAAGAGCATTTACCTGCCAGAATAGTGAGTTTGGTCATCCTGAATTCAAAGCATACAGTCAGTCATTCATGAGATGAATTAGATAAGCAAAGACAAACCAAATAAACTCCTAATCAGAACAGATGATTTACCCAAAATGATATACTGGAGGCTAAACTCTACAGTCTAAAAACATGTGTTTTATATAGAGAAGAACTGATGAACTGCCAGCTAAAGCTTACCTTGAGATCTCAGAGTGAACTAGTGCGGATGAGATTTCCAGCTTCTAACACACATTACCCGCTGCAGAGGGCCGTATATAAGTTCTCATGCTTATGTGAGGGAAGGTGGGTAGTAAAAAATTTAAAAGTAGATTGTAGGTACAAAAAGGCCAAAGATAAGTCCTCAAAGATGGTGATAAGCTGTAGTACACGTATGGAGACAGTGTGACAAAGTTGGTAAGTTTTCTACAGCAGGTGATATGAGCCCAGTGGCTGAATTCAGCCCATCAGAAAACAACAACTGCAACATGGTTTTCACTCAGTTAGTGTCATCTCTTCAAAACTCTTAGTGAGCTATAGTTTAAACTCTGTTTGAGCTAAAGCAGTGGAAACACAGCAGAGGAACAGCCATAAAAACGGGTAAAACGGTAAATGATCTGTAATTATGCAAAACGGTTACCACACAAGCCACATTTACCCATCCACACACACGTTCCCACAGCACGTCTTAGTCTGACCAGTGTTAAGTGTTTCTCTCTCACACACATCTCACACTGATAGATGCATAGGAGGCATCATGTGTGGAGGCTCTGTGTACCGCCGAGGACACGAGGAGATGTGGTGTGGAAAAGCTGAGCATCACCACCAGCCTTCAGATTGGCAGACACGCACTCCTCTGTTGCACTTCATGATCCGGGAGCAGCAACGGCTCAGGTGTTGGGGCTTTCCTTACAAGATCCAAAGTATAACTTGAAGCAATGAGTGTGTAAGAATGAGAAAGAGATTGTTAAAGCACCTTCCAGAACGGTAAAAGGAAACAGAAGCGTGGACAGTAGAGTTTACTTTAATATGACATGGGTATCACAAGTATGCATGTTTGAATGTATCCTTAACATTAGGAATTATTCTACAAAGTTATTTGACATTTTAGCTACGATCACAGGTCTCCAAATACTTACCACACATCAATCTTATATATCTATACATCAAATATTTGTTGCTTCTTTGTAAAAAGCTGAGGATAAATGTGCATATTCATAAAAGCCTTTGTTATTATCTGATAAGATGCTGGAACAGAAATGAATGATTAATCTCTGGATCAGTAACACAGAGATACAAGTCATTAGCACATGTGAAGGTCAGGGCAGGGTGAGTCCATGATATCAGCTCATTTGAAAGAGAAAAGTGTCTCGTCTTATCAGCGACTGCTACAGAAACAGCTCTGCATCGTAAAACTCTGATCTAAACTACAGCTGGGAAAAAAACTCTCAGATTTCTTTTTTGATGATTTATTCAAGTCAACTTTCCTGGACTGAGCAACAATTAATCCTGGATAAATGCAATTATTTTGAACAAGTAAAACAACCATTTATTTATGATGACTAAAAGAGATTCCAGATTAGGTGCTGGTGATTAGAAGGTTATCACTGCTGGAACCCGTCTTATTCAGTCCTCTCTAATCTGATGTTCTCTTTGACCTTGAAACGTGTGATGTCATCATGCCGCCATCTAAAGAACTCTGTGTCTTTCAGGCAGATTCACAAATGCTTATGAGACTAGAATGTGTAGAGTCTCAGTTATGGTAATCCTAAGAGCCTGAATAAGGTCAACTGAAGACATCTCACCTCTCATCTGAAAGGCTTCTTCAGCTTTAAACTAGATGGCGGGCAGTATCAGATAAAAGTCATATGTTACAGTCACGTGTGTCACTCAACCACCTGACCACTGTGGGGTCGTTCTCACCTGTAAGGTGCTCACCTGTTTGAGAGACCTTATTGACCTTGTGGGAACAAAACTATTCATACATGCTGGAACCACTTTGGTGTGGCAAATCAGACAATTTAACAAATACACTTTTGGTGATAGTATTAGGACATAGTACATGATGAACAATTTGGCCCCCAAAATTGTGACAACACTACGTTTTATTTGGCCTATTCCTTTATATTGCCCTGCAACCAGGTCACGTGAGTATCAAGTTTCCCTCGGCAAAAAAAAAGAAGATTGGCCGACCGTTGGCCTATTTTCTGTGAAAAACACAACTTTTTAAGAAAGCATCTGCATTTGTATGCATTTCGATGACATTTCTACCGAGAAGTATGCATGATATTTTCATAATCTTCATTCAGGGAATGTAGACGATCTTTCGTTTATTAGTTTTGCCAAAGATTTTAGTGTCTCCTTAAAAAATGTAAGAATAAAACCATCGGCAGAGTTTGCAGGAGGGCGGGGAGGGCATTGCCCCCCCTGGTGGTCAAAAGAGTTAATTACTGTGTTCCCATATTAATTCGAAAAAATATAATATACTGAAAAAAACATATAAATATGTGACATAAAGCACATAAAGTGACAGTAAATATATCAGACCATGATGTTACGCTATATATGAGTTGTAATGCACTGCTATGCTTCACAGTGTGTGGTTGGCTCAGATCTCGGGACTGTATTAGACGGTGTTTTTTTTGCCCTTCCTGGCAAGAATCTCAAACTCCCTATGGTTATAAGCACATATTCAGAGGAAGAACAACAAACATTTTGCTCAGAAATGCATGTCTTAATATAAATAATGCCTTCATTTTGTGTTTATAGCTTTAAACCCATATATTCTTCCTGTTTTGGTCTCATTTATTGCATTAATATTTTTTTATTCAGTATTGTATTAATAGGCAACATATTATGGCTGTGAAGAAATGTAGATTCTGTACAAATGGGAAGTGCCACATGAACTCAAATTGCTGAATCTCCTGTGTAGCCAGTTTAAGGCCCCTTATCGCCTGAAAAAAAAAAAAATCCAAATCTTATCACACAGAAGCCTTGTTTTTGTCTAAGAAGCAATCATTCAAGGTTCATTGTCTTGACTGCTATCAGTTCGAGATAATTCAGGGAAACAGTCACTTTCTCAACAGCCTTTCACACTGGCACCTTTAAAAAAAAAAAAAAAGAAGATGGTTGAAGTTGAAACCACTAAAACGCAACCATTTTATGTTGTTTACCACCGTCACTTTATTGCTATGAAGTTCAAAGCGAGCATCAGAATGGGGAAGAAAGGGGATTTAAGTGACTTTGAACGTGGCATGGTTGTTGGTGGAACCTTGAAGAAGATGGGCTACAGCAGCAGAAGACCACCCCGGGGGCCGCTCCTGTCAGCTAACAACAGGAAACTGAGACTACAATTCACACAGGCTCACCAGTACTGGGCAATAGAAGATTAGAAAAAAACGCTACCTGGTCTGACGCGTCTCGATTTAAGTCAAATTAGTTCCACTAGTTTCGCTAACGTGTTAAATTAAATTTTGGGTAGTGCAGCTATCGGGTTAATTTGTTTAATTTTGAGGGGGCTTTGAGCGGGCTCAAAATTAAACACAATAACTGAAATTTACCCTTAAATTTACCCTTTTTATGCAAAATGAGCTTGCAGGCACAGAAAATTGCAAGCGCGTAGTGCTAATTGTTGAGGATGTGCACAAGGGATGCTCCAAACAAAGAGGCAGCCGGCATAAACACGTGGATCCATGATCAAAAGCAAGTATATTTCTGGCCTAAGAATGAATGAATAGAATCCTTGGACAACAAGCAACACTTTGCAGCCCTTTTTCTAGGTTTACATGAAGCTTGTGACACAGTGAACCCTACAATGTTAAAAGTTATTTAGACCCATTAGTGTAGGACTGTGGCTCAATGCTGGGACCACTGCCATCCATCAGTGGTCCCAGCACTTCTGAAATATATTCATTCTACACTCACCGGCCACTTTATGAGGTACACCTGTTCAGTTGCTCCTTAACACAAACAGCTGATCGCATGGCTCAGTGCATTTAGGCATTTAGAGGTGGTGAAGTTCAAAACGAGCATCACAAAGGGGAAGAAAGGGGATTTAAGTGACTTTGAACGTGGCACACACAGTGACAGTAAATATATCAGAATAGAATTGTTTATTGATCCACATCAGCTATCACATCCACAGACGAGCGCTGTTCTACCTGTGGACAAGTTACAAATTGCATTGTCCTTTTTATAAACATGCATTACGCAGCATACAACACTTTAAGTCATTTTTAGACATTAACATGCATTTATACAGCATACAACACAAAAACTAAAATAAAATATAATAAAAATAAAAGAGGAGATAAAGATCATAACTTGATATAAGTTGGTTATATTCAGTTCTGATCAACTTATAGCCACAGTACCCTTATGTACCTTGAGATCCACGTAGCCTCTTTTAAAAGAGGAATAAAAACAAAAGAACAATCATGTAACACCTTGTGTAAACAAGTACAATTTCAATTTGATTTTAAAGGCCATCTTACTTGTTTCATTTACCAAAAAACGTGGTAAAGAATTCCATGCAACCATTGCTCTGTAATGCAGTGTTCTCTGTCCAGCCCGTGTTCTATAAGCAGGCAACAAAAATCTCCTCTCTGATGACTGCCGTGTAGAGTATTCATGTCTATCACAGGAAAACATTAAACTATTAAATAAATTAACAGGATTCTTTGTTGTTATTATGTTTCTCACAATATTAACGAGAGAGTAGTGTAACCTACTTTTAACTGGTAACCAATTTAATTTATTCAGCATCTCACATACTCTAGTTCTGTATGAGCAGTTCAGCACTATACGAGCAGCTTTGTTTTGAGCTACCTGTAGCCTATTAAGATTGTTTTCAGATGTATTGGACCATGCGACTGTGCAGTAATCCAGCTGAGATAGGACTAAGGCTTGCATTAATTGTTTAACCAAGCCTCCTGGTAAATATGGCCTACAATATCTAATTGCAGCCATCCCTCTACCCATTTTCTTAACCATTTCATCTACCTGGCTTGTCCAGGACAATCGACTGTCAATCAGCACACCAAGTAGCTTTACTTCTGTGACCTGTGCTATTTCTTTGTCATCTAGTTTTAATTTCAATTTTGGCTCTACTCTCCCTCCCCGTTTAGAGCATAATACTATGCATTTTGTTTTTTCTATATTAAGAACCAATTTATTTAAATTAACCCATTTTTTAATCAGTATAAGCTTTTCATTTAGAATCTTTGCAAGATCTGTTGATGTTAATGCTGCCGAATGAATGGTTGAGTCATCTGCATACATTGCAATGGAGGCATGGTTTAAAATTAAAGGTAAATCATTTGTAAATATTGAAAATAAAAGTGGCCCTAAGCAACTCCCTTGTGGGACTCCACAGTTCATAACCCTCATTTCTGAAAAACCGCCATTAAAGTATACACAGTATTTCCTATTTGTGAGGTAACTATTGATCCAGGCAACAGAACCCCTATCGAAACCATAACAGTGTAGTTTATTCACTAATAAACTGTGATCAAGAATATCAAAAGCAGCACTGAAATCTAATAAAACAGAACCAACTAACTTACCTGCATCTATTTCTTTTAACCATTCATCGGTCATTTGGGTTAGTGCAGTAGCTGTGGAGTGCCCCTTCCTGTATGCATGTTGATGAGCTGTGTTCAGGTCATTTACACAAAAATAGTTTTGTATTTGCTCATATACAATTCTTTCCATGATTTTGCTTAGAATGGGTAGAATGCTTATTGGTCTACTGTTTTTCCCTGAAAAAGTCTCTTTGTTATTCTTAGGCATTGGAATAATTTTAGCAATCTTCCAGTCTCCTGGACAAACTGATTTTCCAAAACTTAAATTAATTATATGGCAGATAGGCAGAGCCAAGACATTAGCAACAGGTTTAAGCAACCTCGCATCCAGGTTATCAACACCGGCAGGTTTGATCTTACTTGATCTTATTAATTGTTCGACTGTAGACATATTGACTTTTTCAAAGTGGAAAGTACAACCTTTATTCTTCATAAGTTTATTTGTAATAAGCACGGATGAGAGCTCTAAACCCTTTTCATTCACCTCCATCCCGTCATTTAATTTCTGAATTTTATCACTGAAATAAACACTCAAATAGTTAGCTATATCAACTGGTTTGGTGAGAAAATTGCCCTCTGCCTCTAAGAAAGATGGTGTCGATCTTCCACTTTTTCCCATTAGTTGATTCAGAATGTTCCAAATTGTCTTGCTGTCACCAATACTGCTAATTTTCTTATGATAATACATCTTTTTCTTTATTTTTATTTAACATTGTTACAAAGTTTCTCAGTTTACGATACATACTCCATTCTCGTTCACTCCCAGATTTTATTGCATCTGCCTTGGCTCTATCCCTCTCCATCATGTGTGCTTTAAGTTCTTGATCTAACCAAGGTGACATAGCATTTCGCACTGTTAACTTCCTAACAGGAGCTTGTTTATTCATAATTGGGAGTAGAAGACGATCAAATGCACCCAAAGCAAGATCCGGGTCTTCCTCCAGTAGAACTTCGGACCAGTCAACCTCTCTTACGGCATTACAGTAGTTATTTTCATTAAAGTTTTTAAAGATTCGTTTAAAAATAATTTTCTGACCTTTTTGGGGTATTTTCGTCTTTCTGCCAATAGCTATAAGGTTGTGGTCACTACAGCCTACAGGAATGGAAGTTGCTTTTGAACAGAGCTCAGAAACATTTGTAAATATTAAATCAATACATGTTGAAGATTTGACTCTATCTGCTCTTCTGCATATTCTAGTAGGCTTATTGACTACTTGTGATAGATTACATGTATCTGCTAGAGAAAGGAGTCTGGCTTTCAGCGGGCAGTCGTTCACATTCCAGTCTATATTTAAGTCCCCCAAGACAAACATTTCACAATTTGCATCACATACTTTGTCTAAAACTTTACACATATTTTCCAAATACATTGTAGGTGCGTTCGGAGGTCTGTAGCAGCACCCTATTAAAGGGATAATCCGGAGTAAAATGCACTTTAGGTCAATTTACGGGATGTTGGGAGTACATACGTTGAGTTGACATCAAAATCATTTAATTCTGATGTGTTTTGAGAATTTTGATTTGACCGTTTTCAGCCAAAAGTCGTTAGCCTGGAGGAGAGTGGGGCATATGGTATCGCCGCTACAAAACGCTATTTTTACACCTCTTTTACAGCTCCAAACAACATAACACTTACGTGGTAGTGAGTAGAGGGTCCCTAAATCCAAACAGAAGTGTCCCGAGGTCTTCATGTGGTCGGATAGAGAGTCCAGAATGAATTTAATAAAGCCAGTATCTTTCCGGAAATGCTCCTGCTGCAGCTGGCATCTTCAGCGTAAAGTCCGTATAGTAGAGCCGAGTGTGGAGTAACACGCTCTGGAAATTCACAATTTCGTTGCCGTTTTTTTTTACAAACATAGTCCAGTATTTCTTTCGAAAGTGAAATGAAGTTGTATGCAACAGCAAAGCCTAGCTTACGAACAGGTTGGAATTTTATAAAATGTCACGTGACCTTACGTCTCGCGTGACTGTTTACGGAAGAGGCTCTGATTGAGCAGCAGAGAAGAGCAGGAAAGAGAAAACTTAGCAGGATGGCAGAGGATCTCTACGAAGAGGAATATTTTGGATTTGATTTTGAATTCGATGGCCTGCCATACCATTTCGAACCTGAATATACAGACGAGGAATTAAAAGAAATGGAAGAGGAGGAAAGAAGGAGAGCAACAGAAATGCAGCAGGCGGAGATTGCTGGAACCCAGCCGCGAGTTGATGGCAACTGGTGGTGTGGCTGTGGGCGATGTGCGCCCATGGCCACCGAAGAGGAGTGCCTCTGTTGTCTTGAGTGGGACCTTTTGCACCGCGGCGAAGATAGTCCTAGAGAGGATGGACAATGTTTCACGGAGGAGGAAAACTTCTCAGGGTTTCTAAACCCGATGGTGTTAGAGGCATTTTTTCATGTCCCTAAAGTGAACTGGAAAAGGCAACCCAAACCTGAGGGACCAAATGGGCAGCTGTCTAACAAGTAAGTAGCTTACTTACGAGGTTGATTGTTTTTCTTGTTTGAATTGTGTTTGGCTGTTGTGACCACACGTACTGAGAACTTGACCCAAAACTTACCGACTCTTTTCTTATCCACTCAGTCAATACAGACTAGTGGCCTACCGCGTTGTACTTGAATGGGCATTGAAGGGCGAGCGGCTTGGACGCGGCCAAAGACGTCCATTACCCAGCTGTGTGGTGGCGACCATGAGAACAAAGTACCCCTCTCCCACTGGGGTTTACCAAGGCTTTCAGGAGTCTGAGGAAATGTTTTAAAGTATGTCTTTGATGTGTTTTTCATAAAGTTTTGTAAATTATTAGGAAAATGTAAATAAACAGTATTTTTTCGCAACTTCCATCATCCTATCTGAATTACTTGCCTTTATACCATCACATACAACAATTCCACAGTCTGAGTACCAGTATGTAATGGAAAACATTTATTTATATAAATATATATGTATTTAAAAAAAAAAAACACTACTGCAAATAATTATTATGAACATTCGACTACAAGAGATAAAACAATGAAAGAAAATAGAAGGAATTTTTTAATATTTACAAGGCATTTTGAACATGTGTTTATTGAAATGTGCTTTATTGACTCAAAGGGTCAAGATTTGCATTATGATTTCTCAAATCTAGACTTGGTCTTTGAAACCAATTCTTTTGTGTCTGGACGTGGGACAGGGGCTATGTTTTGAAGTAATCTTCTTTGATGGGGTTTTGGTCTGGGCCAAGCTTCAATGCTCTCGCTTTCCCTGATGTTGAGAACTCTCTCTATGAGGTCCTGACGGAATGCCTGGGATGTCTTCTCATAGATGGGTTTGGCAACCCATTGATGGCTCTGTTTGGAGTAGGCAAAGTGGTACTTGGGTTGTCCTAATACACACAAACACACACACACACATTTTAGTTGATGATCAGTTTGTCAGAATCAACTATGCAGAGATGGTGTACAAATTATGTATATTCAGAAACAGACTTCACTCTACCTTCTGCTGTTTTTGCCTTTTCTCTGCCCACATTGGCATTGTGGTCCATGATGGCCAGTTGGGCTCTGGCCCTCATTCCATCATACTTGAAATGTAGCCTCTTCTGTGCGTATTTGAGGATCACAGAGTGGTAGACCTCCAGAGATCCTGTATAAGGATTATATTACAACATCTTTTTAAAAACAAGTTACACAGAAATGTGTATAGAGAAATGATATTTCAAACTACTGATGACAAATATGACTATAAAAAACAGAACAGAGGAAGTTGCATAGCTAGGAATACTACTTGTTCTTGCACCTCACAATTATGTATGTTTAGACATAGTATTGCTTACAAACATCTGTGTGTATGCATGACATACCTGTGTGCTTGAAAAGAGCCATGTGGGTGATGTCACGGAGGAGATTCTTATCCTCCACAAGAGCTGTCAGCGCACGGAAAGACGGTGAATCAGTCTTCAACCATCTCTTCCTCCTTTGTTCCTCTGCTGTCAACGGTGGATGGAAACAACTGCATGCCTTTTCACCATCCTCCCACCGAT
Source organism: Odontesthes bonariensis (assembly GCF_027942865.1). NCBI lineage: Eukaryota > Metazoa > Chordata > Actinopteri > Atheriniformes > Atherinopsidae > Odontesthes > Odontesthes bonariensis. Next base: position 45,159,464 of record NC_134508.1, on the reverse strand, counting down.
GTACACCACGAATGTGGTGAAGCAGTGAGGTCCAGCGTCGGACACATTCCTAACAAATACATAATTGACTGAGATGTGCTCCTAGCACCTTTTGACAGCTTCTACTACTGTGGTCTCTGTGTCTTGTTCTTCAGTACTGTGATGCATATCATAACATTGCATATTGCCAGATGTAAAAAGAATAAAGACTGCAGCCATTCATTATTACCTCTTTGTCACCGCCAGACGAACTGCACGACCAGTACAGATGACGGCTAATGGATTTCAACCATGGCTGCAGCTCCTTGTTGTCCTTTTTATTGGCTGCACTTACCAGCCTCTTCATGAAACCTATGTACAACATCAAAAAAGCATTTCATATTTCAAAAGGGCAAAATAGAGATTGTCTGTATGCGTCTTCATCTTGAATTTGTGGCTACTTACTTTTATTTACGTGCCACGGATCAAATTCATGGCGAATTTGGCTGTACTCCTCTTTCATCAACTTCCGTATGGAAGGAGCCCTGTCTGTTGTGAGTACACCGACATCCACCCCCAGGGAAAGTAGGTAATCAAGGCCTCTTTTAAATCCCAGGGACTCCATGGCAACTGAGCTTGTCGTTTCAGAAACCTAATGGATAAAGAAATTACTTATTAGACTCAACATGTGATCCCCAAGCAATCAATTGCTTTTGTCTTGAGAACTTTCACTACATTGAATAATCATATGCGTATTTACCTGTACAAGTTCAAAATGAATTATTTCTTTGGTGCCGTCATCTTGGAACGAGTAAGTCGAATACTTACTACAGAAACCTGTTGAAACAACATATATGAGCAAAAATGTACAAAGCAGTGTATCTGTCCAAATTCAAAAGACTATCATGCTTACCCGGACTGTCACACCTTGCATCTCCACATATTTCCACCTTGTTTCCAGATGCAGACTGTTGACGGAGGCGCTCCATAACTTTCATTTCTTGTTCTTTGTATGCACTGTTTACCACTGGTATGAAGTATTTCAACTGCATGGCAAAGAACTGGCTCGAACTGGGGATTTGCAGATTCATGAGATTTGCCCATTCTTTTATCTCTGTATATGTGCTGCCAGTGAACAGAATTGAAGCACAGACAAGAAGATTGTTCCGTGGCATCCCCCTTGTTTCTGGACATGATGTCCACTCCCCTGTATGTCCATTCAGGCATGTCCAGCATATTTTGATTAGACTGCCTTGTGTAACAACCCTCTTGTCCTCAACTGCAGTTGCACATGTATGGCAAGTCTGGAAAAGCTCCATGAGTTTGAACTCGTCAACAAGCCATTTCTTCCCTGCATATCCACTTCCTGTTCCACTGCCAGAACCGGAACCAGAACCTGTTCCAGGGCTGGAGGGAGATGTCTCGCTCAGTGGCACAAAGCTTTCATCTGCTGGGTCCTCCAAGTCAATCTCCCCAAAACTTATGCTCATGTCATGTGCAGCCTCTTCTTGAGCATGTTCCTGTTGTATCTGCATCGTTAGAGGTTTTAGAAATTAAACTAAACATCTGGCATTGACCTCTAATTATAATGTGAACAATAAAAGTGAAAGTTTCATTCAACTCACTGTAGATGGAAGTTCACTAGCTGCGCCGTAAAGAGTCAAATCTGACTTAGATGAAGTACCACTCTCCTTGTCATAAAGAAACAAAACACATTGTTAATTTTGTAATGTGTTGGAGTGACACTGGTGACACAGCAAAATGACAGCAATGGCGTTACAATGCTTACCTCTGACAATCTCCATGTTGGGGGGCGTGCTAGGTATGTCCCGGAGGATGATGGCTTTGTGCGTGGCCTGACTACTGGCTGTGCTGGACTTGACAGAGACAGACTAACACCAGACAGCAGACCACAACGCCCAGATGCAGAGTGTCCCTCGCCATCTCCAAGCTGAGTTTTGTTCGGGGTGGACTGTGGTACAGCAGCTAATTCTGATGCTTCCAAACATATGGGGGCATCAGAACCACTTACCTATAATGAATAAAATAAATTGGGTCAAAACACAAATAGTTGAACGTCAGTTTACAAAAAAGATTGTTTTTAAAAAACAGACAGAAATTACTCAAATTATCATACGACCAGAGAAGCAGGTTATGAAACAGGTTGTGAAAGCCTAAAAATGTAATATCAATTCATATGCTCAATCTAAGGGGGAGCATACTGGTTTTTGGAGTCATTGAAAGCATCTGTACTAGTTGTATACTTTACTGGGTAGGAACAGACATGGGCCATATCACAACCCTCCCCCCTCCCCCTACCCCCTTATTGAGCTGCATTCACAGAGCCCAACTCGCCCATTATTTATTGCTCCCCCAAATAGGCTACCCTTACTCCATATATAGGCAAACATACAAAATGACTTCATTGATTCATGACTTTATCACACATTATAACAGACAAATACACGAATTCTAAGACAAAAAAAAAATGCAAAGTTACAGGTAACTCAAAGTAGTTTGGCCAACGTTATCTCAGTCCCTCCCCCACCATGTTTACTTTAGGTATCGTGTATTGGGCTACAACTCAACGGACAGGCTAATAAAACAAACATTTAATTCAAATACATTACCTCTAGAACGCCAACATCTTGAGCGGCTTTTGGAATTGCGTTTTTCCTCAAGCGCATTCGTTGTTTTTGGCCACCATGTCGTCTTTCCTGGGTCAAGTCATCCGGGTCAAAATGTGCACTGCAAACTCGTAAGTCTCTCTGCTTCAATGTGTCGACCGGCGTGTTCATATCAATTTTTAATATCAACAGCCATTGTTTCAAAAGTTGTGAGTCGTGAAAAGGCAGCCTGTGGAAACTCACAGGATTATAACATTTCATCCGCGTCCCGCAGCCAGGATAGGAACAAACACGCACCATAACTCCAAAAGTTTGCTCTGCTGTTTGTTCACCAATCTGCTCACACACCTCTCCTTCTTCTGTGATGGTCACTCCAGTCACGCAAAAGACGTCTTCCGTAAACAGGAGGCTAGGTCACGCGAGACGTAAGGTCACGTGACATTTTATAAAATTCCAACCTGTTCGTAAGCTAGGCTTTGCTGTTGCATACAACTTCATTTCACTTTCGAAAGAAATACTGGACTATGTTTGTAAAAAAAAAACGGCAACGAAATTGTGAATTTCCAGAGCGTGTTACTCCACACTCGGCTCTACTATACGGACTTTACGCTGAAGATGCCAGCTGCAGCAGGAGCATTTCCGGAAAGATACTGGCTTTATTAAATTCATTCTGGACTCTCTATCCGACCACATGAAGACCTCGGGACACTTCTGTTTGGCTTTAGGGACCCTCTACTCACTACCACGTAAGTGTTATGTTGTTTGGAGCTGTAGAAGAGGTGTAAAAATAGCGTTTTGTAGCGGCGATACCATATGCCCCACTCTCCTCCAGGCTAACGACTTTTGGCTGAAAACGGTCAAATCAAAATTCTCAAAACACATCAGAATTAAATGATTTTGATGTCAACTCAACGTATGTACTCCCAACATCCCGTAAATTGACCTAAAGTGCATTTTACTCCGGATTATCCCTTTAACATTGGCTTTATATAAGGAAGATGAACCTGCAGCCACAATACTTCCACCTCTTTACATCCTAGATCATTCCTGGTTTTAATTGGAATATGATCTTGACAATAGATAGCTACCCCACCTCCCCTTGTTGTTCCCCTATCTAGTCTATACACATTATATCCCTCTATTTTCAATACTTCACTGCTTATTGCTGGATTCAGGTGAGTCTCCGATATTGCAAGTATATGTAATTTATATCCAGTCAGGATTTCAGAAACATCATCAATTTTATTACGTAGACTACAAATATTCAAGTGACCCAATCTCAATCCCTTTCGTGGCAAAATAGGACTATACATTAGTGTACCCCAATAGCATTTTTAACCAACATAGCTCTTCTCACAATAATCAAAGCTCTCCTCTGAACAAAACAGGCCAACACACAACGTAAGCATCCCCCCCACCCTCTACCCTCACCCACCCCCTCACGCATCCACTCACCCACGTCGCATTCACACTTACAGTTATGCTCGCACGCACATACTAATCCACACACACACACACGCACGCCCACCCACACATCAACACAATATCTTAGTAAGTGCAGTATGCTTAATGCCAACTCCAAAAAATCAAAGTCCAAGTTAATGTATGGCTTTGCATCCTATAATACAGTTCAGTCGGGTTTCGGAGATTTATCCACAGAGTCCCAAAAAGCCTCCGCCTTCTTGTAATCCGTGAATCTCCGCGTCTCGTTTCGATGTGTAATGATTAGGGTGGCCGGGTGAATAATACCATGTTTTACTCCTGCAGTCCTGAGTTTCTCCCGAATCTCTCCAAACGTCGCCCTCCGCTTGGCCATATCCGACGTTAGGTCAGGGAAGAATTGAAGCCCCATCTCTCCGTGCTTGAGTGTACGCTCCTTTTTGGACAGCGCCAAGATCTCCTCCTTTGCCATGTAACGTTGCATCCTCATAATCATGGTTTTATTCCCGGGGCCTACTCGGTGGGCAATTTCAACCACAGGCTCAGTCCTGATCTTGCCTTTAAACAGCTCCTTCATAACATTGTTCATGTAGGCTGTAGGATTCCCTTTTTCAGCGCCTATCGGTAGGCCATGCACTCTTAAATTAAATTTCCGACTTTGCGCCTCCAGTCTTTCCAATTTATCCTGAAGTTCAGAGTTCTCTTTACGGAGATGTTTTAAATCCAACTGGTTTTTATCCTCGTCTTTCTCAAGTGCAGCCACACGCTCTTCCATATCATTGAGTCCGTTTTCAACACCATCTAATTTCCGACCCCATTCTTCCATTTTAACTTTGAGCAAGTTCAGTTGTGGTTGAAGTGTAGTTAGTGCTACTGCAATCTCTTCCTTCATAATCGAGCGGATTAACTCCGACAGTTCTTGCTTGTCGATTCCAGACATAACATCTGTAGGTGGTATCACCTGCTCAGGTAGGTTTTCACTCACTGTGTTTGACCGCGTTGTTTGTTTGTATTGTCGGCGTCTGATCTGTCGGTGTCCACATTCGGCCCCCTCATTCATTCTCATCCGACCTTCGTTAATATTTTTAGTTAGAACTTTATATTACTCACTTAGAACTGTGACTGACTGTATGCTTAATTCATATCTATTTTAGCCACTTTCAAACTTTTTCGCGGAGCTTGGCTTTCAGAATTCATTTGACCATTAAAATATAAATTCATTTTTGGCCAAAACTTTTTCTGCCGTTGTTAAGGTGGTTGCTATGGACGCTGCGATCTCTACGTCACCTGCACCGACATTCACCTCTTTAAAAAAAAAAATATATATATATAAATATATATACTGTATATTAGAACTTAGATAAATCGGTGTTATTTCCACTAAAAGACTGACTTGTTGGAGATAAAATGTGTAAAGAATGCGTTCACATATTTAGGTGACGTGATTAATTAAAATGAAAAATCACGTAACAACTCAAACTTCAACCCAATTGTTGAACAAATTAAAAATTTAACATGTGGTTAATGAGAGATCTTTCATTAAATGGCCGAGTTATTCTTTCCAAGGCTGAAGGAGTGTCATGAGCCGTTTTTGTGTCTCTGACTATGGGGTTGTCAACAGCAATATATAAAAAAACTAGATAAAATTTTATTCAATTTCATATGGAGAAATAAGTGTCATTATCCAGAAAACGAGGTAGCCTATTATGTAACACAAAACAAAATGGGGGTCTGGAGGTCCTATGTTTTGAAACATTAAATAATACTTTTAAAATGAAATGGCTTACAAAATGAATGAATGAAGATAATATTTGGAATGCTTTCCCTAAATTAATTTGTAATTCAATTGGAGGACTTAACTTCTTGCTAAAATGTGATTATGACCCTGATAAATTACCTGTGAAATGAGCAAATTCAGCTCTGCTGGATTGGAAAATGTACAAAAATAATTTTTCACCTACAAACTATTACATTTGGAATAACAGGAGTATTCAGTATAAAAATAGATCTTTGTATTACAAAAGAAAATGTAATAAAATGTAAAGAAAATGGACACCGTGTTCCCTTGCCCGGACGTGGGTCACCGGGGCCTCCCCCTGGAGCCAGGCCCAGGGGTGGGGCCCGACGGCGAGCGCCTGGTGGCCGAGTCTGTGCCCGTGGGGCTCGGTCGGGCACAGCCCGAAGGAACGACACGGGTCCCCCTTCCGACAGGCTCACCACCTGTGGGAGGGGCCATGGGGGTCGGGTGCAGTGTGAGCTGGGTGGCAGCCGAAGGCAGAGACCTTGGCGGTCTGATCCTCGGCTACTGAAGCTGGCTCTTGGGACGTGGAACGTCACCTCTCTGCTGGGGAAGGAGCCTGAGCTGATGCGCGAGGCTGAGCGGTTCCGGCTAGATATAGTCGGACTCACCTCGACGCATGGCTTGGGCTCCGGAACCAGCCTCCTCGAGAGGGGTTGGACTCTCTTCCACTCTGGAGTTGCCCACGGTGAGAGGCGTAGAGCAGGTGTGGGCATACTTATTGCCCCCCGGCTGTGCGCCTGTACATTGGCGTTCACCCCGGTAGACGAGAGGGTAGCCTCCCTCCGCCTTAGGGTGGGGGGACGGGTCCTGACTGTTGTTTGTGCTTATGCACCGAACGGCAGTTCAGAGTACCCACCCTTTTTGGAGTCCCTGGAGGAGGCACTGGAGAGTGCTCCTCCGGGAGACTCCCTCGTCCTGCTGGGGGACTTCAATGCTCACGTGGGCAATGACAGTGAGACCTGGAGGGGCGTGATTGGGAGGAACGGCCCCCCCGATCTGAATCAGAGTGGTGTTTTGTTGTTGGACTTCTGTGCTTGTCACGGACTGTCCATAACGAACACCATGTTCAGGCATAAGGGTGTCCATATGTGCACTTGGCACCAGGACACCCTAGGCCGCAGCTCGATGATCGACTTTGTAGTCGTATCGTCGGACTTGCGGCCGTATGTCCTGGACACTCGGGTGAAGAGAGGGGCGGAGCTGTCAACTGATCACCACCTGGTGGTGAGTTGGCTCCGCTGGTGGGGGAGGAAGCCGGTCAGACCTGGCAGGCCCAAACGTATTGTGAGGGTCTGTTGGGAACGGCTGGCGGAATCCCCTGTAAGGAGGAGTTTCAACTCCCACCTCCGGCAGAGCTTCAACCATGTCCCGGGGGAGGTGGGGGACATTGAGCCCGAATAGGCCATGTTCCGTGCCTCCATTGTTGAGGCGGCCGACCGGAGCTGTGGCCGTAAGGTGGTCGGTGCCTGTCGTGGCGGCAATCCCCGAACCCGCTGGTGGACCCCAGTGGTGAGGGAGGCCGTCAAGCTGAAGAAAGAGTCCTATCGGGCCTTTTTGGCCAGTGGGACTCTGGAAGCAGCTGATGGGTACCGACAGGCCAAGCGGAACGCAGCCTCGGCGGTTGCTGAGGCAAAAACTCGGGCTTGGGAGGAGTTCGGGGAGGCCATGGAGAACGACTTCCGGACGGCCTCGAGGAGATTCTGGTCCACCATCCGGCGGCTCAGAGGGGGGAAGCGATGCACCATCAACACCGTGTATGGTGAGGGCGGGGCTCTGCTGACTTCAACTAGGGACGTCGTGAGTCGGTGGGGGGAATACTTCGAGGGCCTCCTCAATCCTACCGACACGCCTTCCGATGAGGAAGCAGAGTTGGGGAGCTCGGACGTGGGGCCTCCCATTTCTGGGGCTGAGGTTGCCGAGGTGGTCAAAAAACTCCTCGGTGGCAAGGCCCCAGGGGTGGATGAGGTCCGTCCTGAGTTCCTCAAGGCTCTGGATGTTGTAGGGCTGTCTTGGTTGACACGCCTCTGCAGCATCGCGTGGACATCGGGGGCAGTGCCTCTGGACTGGCAGATCGGGGTGGTGGTCCCCCTCTTTAAAAAGGGGGACCGGAGGGTGTGTTCCAACTATAGGGGGATCACACTCCTCAGCCTCCCTGGTAAGGTCTTTTCGGGGGTACTGGAGAGGAGGATCCGCCGGATAGTCGAATCTCGGATTCAGGAGGTGCAGTGTGGTTTTCGTCCTGGCCGTGGAACAGTGGACCAGCTCTATACCCTCCGCAGGATCCTGGAGGGAGCATGGGAGTTCGCCCAACCGGTCTACATGTGTTTTGTGGACTTGGAGATGGGGTTCGACCGTGTCCCTCGGGGACTCTTGTGGGGGGTGCTCCGGGAGTATGGAGTGCCGGACTCCTTGATATGGGCTGTTCGGTCTCTGTATGACCGGTGTCAGAGTTTGGTCCGCATTGCCGGCAGTAAGTCGGACATGTTTCCTGTGAGGGTTGGACTCCGTTAGGGCTGCCCTTTGTCACCGATTCTGTTCATAATTTTTATGGACAGAATTTCTAGGCGCAGCCAGGGCGTTGAGGGGGTCCGGTTTGGCGACCTCAGAATCGGGTCTCTGCTTTTTGCGGACGATTTGGTTCTGTTGGCGTCGTCAGGCCGTGACCTCCAGCTCTCACTGGAGCGGTTCGCAGCCGAGTGTGAAGCGGCTGGGATGACCATCAGCACCTCCAAGTCTGAGACCATGGTCTTCGGCCGGAAAAGGGTGGAATGCTCTCTCCGGGGTCGGGAATGAGATCCTTCCCCAAGTGGAGGAGTTCAAGTATCTCGGGGTCTTGTTCACGAGTGAGGGACGAATGGAACAGGAGATTGACAGACGGATTGGTGCGGCGTCTGCAGTGATGCGGGCTCTGCACCGGCCCGTCATGGTGAAGAAGGAGCTGAGCCAGAAGGCGAAGCTCTCGATTTACCGGTCAATCTATGTTCCTACCCTCACCTATGGTCACGAGCTGTGGGTAGTGACCGAAAGAACGAGATCGCGAATACAAGCGGCCGAAATGAGTTTCCTCCGCAGGGTGTCTGGGCTCTCCCTTAGAAATAGGGTGAGAAGCTCGGTCATCCGGGAGGGGCTCGGAGTAGAACCGCTGCTCCCCCGCATCAAGAGGAGTCAGAAGAGGTGGCTCGGGCATCTGGTGAGAATGCCTCCTGGACGCCTCCCCGGTGAGGTGTTCCGGGCCCGTCCCACTGGGAGGAGGCCCCGGGGAAGACCCAGGACACGTTGGAGAGACTATGTCTCTCGGCTGGCCTGGGAACGCCTCGGGGTCCCCCAAGAAGAGCTGGAGGAAGTGGCCGGGGACAGGGACGTCTGGGTCTCTTTGCTTAAGCTGCTGCCCCCGCTACCCGATCCAGCGGAAGATAATGGATGGATGGATGGATGGATGGGTATTACAAAAACTGGATCAATAATGGTATTATTTTAGAATCACAACTCATGAAAACTGATGGTCAACTGTTACTTTCTGAAGAATCTATTTCTAAATTTGGTACAGTAGTTACTCCAAAAGAATATGATATTGTTATGTCTGTGAGTTTTGGTTATGTTTTTAGTGCCTCTTATGTTTTACAGTCTTGTCATGTTTTAGGTTTCTTTCATGGCTTAGTTATGTTAGTTTTCAAGTCCATGTTTAGTATTTGGTTTTGCCATCAGCTTCCCACATGTGTTTTTCCCCTCAGCTGCACTCACCTGTCACTCCTTCAGTATTTAGTTTCCAGGTTTCCCAGGTATCAGATCCTCACCTTATATCCATGATTGTCACTGTAAGTCAAGTCTTTTGTTTTGCCATAGTCATTAGTCATGTTTTGTTTTGTCACAGTTTAGTTTTGTAATCCGGTTCTCTTGGAAATAAATCAAGTTTTTGTTTTTCGGAAAATCTGGATTTGGGTCCTCCTTATCCACGCCTCGCTCCACCACTGTCCATGACAGATATAATCTTTAATGCTATCCCGAGGAATGCATTGCAGCTTATTTTTGGCTCTATATCTGATCTTTATATGATGGCTCCTATCAACAATATTTTTCTGGGAACAAACTAACAAATGTACAAATGAATACATTATAAAATCTTTTCAAATCAAATCAAATCAAATTTATTTGTATAGCACATTTCATGTACAAACAATTCAAAGTACTTTACATAAAATAAAAGCATTGCAGCAGGGAGGGGAAGAAGCATTAAAATACATAAAAGAATATAAAGAGAAACAAATAAAATAATTTAAATGATTATTTTTGGTAAATGTAACTATTCCTTCTGCTCATTTTTTTGGAAATCTCTTTATAGAGATGTGGAATGGAAACAAAAAATTGGTTGATCAGTAATAAATTCTGTCTCAACAATAAGATCAAGGAAGTATCTTTCACAATTATACACAAAATATATCCAGCAAAAAAACATGAGAAAGATTTAAACTTGATATTGAGTACTCTTGTGATTTCTGTGGCTTGTATGATGAATCTATTGCACCTTTATTTTTTTACTGTTTATATTGTCAAATGTTTTGGTTGAATGTACAAAATTTTATTGAAAAGAAAACTGGACATTCAGTACATTTGCAAAGAACATTTTTCTTTACTTTGAAAATAACCAAATGGAAAAGGATTTCATTTTCTTTGTACAACTTTGTTTTATTTTTAGGTCAATTTCATATCCACAAAAGGACAGCAAACCAAATTTGACACTTTTTTTGTGGGAACTATATCAATACAGCACCAACATCAATGGTCTAGAAATGCCAAAGACTTTGAAAACAAACTTTGTTTTGGAAAAAAAATTATTGAATGAATGTTTTTCTTTACAGAGATGCATTTTTTATGCATGATGTTTCTATACTCTTTGTACATTTATACTTTTATATTTTTTGTTATATATATATTTTTTAATCCCTTGTCCTGTCCAGCATTATCGCAGCAGAATTGTAATCTGAATACCATCCATCCATCCATCCATCCATCCATCCATCCATTCATCCATCCATCCATCATCTTCCGCTGGTCTGGGGATCGGGTCGCGGGGGCAGCAGCTTGAGCAAAGAGACCCAGACGTCCCTGTCCCCGGCCACTTCCTCCAGCTCTTCTGGGGGGACCCCGAGGCGTTCCCAGGCCAGCAGAGAGACATAGTCTCTCCAACGTGTCCTGGGTCTTCCCCGGGGCCTCCTCCCAGTGGGACGGGCCCGGAACACCTCACCGGGGAGGCGTCCAGGAGGCATCCTAACCAGATGCCCGAGCCACCTCATCTGACTCCTCTGGATGCGGAGGAGCAGCGGTTCTACTCCGAGCCCCTCCCGGATGACCGAGCTTCTCACCCTATCTCTAAGGGAGAGCCCAGACACCCTGCGGAGGAAACTCATTTCGGCCGCTTGTATTCGCGATCTCGTTCTTTCGGTCACTACCCACAGCTCGTGACCATAGGTGAGGGTAGGAACATAGACTGACCGGTAAATCGAGAGCTTGGCCTTCTGGCTCAGCTCCTTCTTCACCACGACGGGCCGGTGCAGAGCCCGCATCACTGCAGACGCCGCACCAATCCGTCTGTCAATCTCCTGTTCCATTCGTCCCTCACTCGTGAACAAGACCCCGAGATACTTCAACTCCTACACTTGGGGAAGGATCTCATTCCCGACCCCGGAGAGAGCATTCCACCCTTTTCCGGCCGAGGACCATGATCTCAGATTTGGAGGCGCTGATTCTCATCCCAGCCGCTTCACACTCGGCTGCGAACCGCTCCAGTGAGAGCTGAAGGTCACGGCCCGACGACGCCAACAGAACCACGTCATCCGCAAAGAGCAGAGACCCGATTCTGAGGTCGCCAAAACGGACCCCCTCGACGCCCTGGCTGCGCCTAGAAATTCTGTCCATAAAAATTCTGAACAGAATCGGTGACAAAGGGCAGCCCTGACGGAGTCCAACCCTCACAGGAAACATGTCCGACTTACTGCCGGCAATGCGGACCAAACTCTGACACCGGTCATACAGGGACCAAACAGCCCATATCAAGGAGTCCGGCACTCCATACTCCCGGAGCACCCCCCACAAGAGTCCCCGAGGGACACGGTTAAACGCCTTCTCCAAGTCCACAAAACACATGTAGACCGTTTGGGCGAACTCCCATGCTCCCTCCAGGATCCTGCTGAGAGTATAGAGCTGGTCCACTGTTCCACGGCCAGGACGAAAACCACACTGCATCTCCTGAATCCGAGATTCGACTATCCGGCGGATCCTCCTCTCCAGTACCCCCGAATAGACCTTACCAGGGAGGCTGAGGAGTGTGATCCCCCTATAGTTGGAACACACCCTCTGGTCCCCCTTTTTAAAGAGGGGGACCACCACCCCGATCTGCCAGTCCAGAGGCACTGCCCCCGATGTCCAGGCGATGCTGCAGAGGCGTGTCAACCAAGCCCTACAACATCCAGAGCCTTGAGGAACTCGGGACGAACCTCATCCACCCCCGGGGCCTTGCCACCGAGGAGTTTTTTGACCACCTCGGCAACCTCAGCCCCCCAACTCTGCTTCCTCATCGGAAGGCATGTCGGTAGGATTGAGGAGGCCCTCGAAGTATTCCCCCCACCGACTCACGACGTCCCTAGTTGAGGTCAGCAGAGCCCCGCCCTCACCATACACGGTGTTGACGGTGCACCGCTTTCCCCCCCTGAGCCGCCGGATGATGGACCAGAAACTCTTCGAGGCCGTCCGGAAATCATTCTCCATGGCCTCCCCGAACTCCTCCCAAGCCCAAGTTTTTGCCTCAGCAACCGCCGAGGCCAATGTCCCCCACCTCCCCCGGGACGTGGCTGAAGCTCTGCCGGAGGTGGGAGTTGAAACTCCTCCTTACAGGGGATTCCGCCAGCTGTTCCCAACAGACCCTCACAATACATTTGGGCCTGCCAGGTCTGACCGGCTTCCTCCCCCACCAGTGGAGCCAACTCACCACCAGGTGGTGATCAGTTGACAGCTCCGCCCCTCTCTTCACCCGAGTGTCCAGGACATACGGCCATAAGTCCGACGATACGACCACAAAGTCGATCATCGAGCTGCGGCCTAGGGTGTCCTGGTGCCAAGTGCACATATGGACACCCTTATGCCTGAACATGGTGTTCGTTATGGACAGTCCATGACGAGCACAGAAGTCCAACAACAAAACACCACTCTGATTCAGATTGGGGGGGCCTCCTCCAGGGACTCCAAAAAGGGTGGGTACTCTGAACTGCCGTTCGGTGCATACCCAGATAGCAAGACTCTTTTGGCCCGTATCCGGCCCATACCTGACATGTTCATCCGGCCCACATACGGTATGGAATGATGGCACTTGGGCGGTCCGCTCACGTTTGCCAGAAGTGGGCCACAACCAAGCCATCACAATGCCAGATGTCAGCCAAAATCAGCCCAAATGAACCAGCACTCAACCGGATGTGGGCCACTGTACAAAACTCTTTTGGCCCGTATCCGGCCCACACCTGACATGTTCATCCGGCCCACATACAGCATGGAATGATGGCACTTGGGCGGTCCGCTCACGTTTGCCAGAAGTGGGCCACAACCAAGCCATCACAATGCCAGATGTCAGCCAAAATAAACCAGCACTCAACCGGATGTGGGCCACTGTACACTTTAATTCTGGCCAGAACTGGTTTACACACTATAACCTTGACTAACCTGCACATTTGGGGAGTCACAACCATGATAAAATAGTATGTCAAATATGACACAGAATGGTCTCAATTTGTGGCTACATGCCAGATACCGTTTGAATGGTGGCATGCAGTGGGACTCATCTTGGGGTCCAAGATGAGGAAACTGAAGAAATGACCAAACACGAGAAGTGGGTGTGATTTTTATTTTATTTTAAAACATAATGGCAAAAAAAAGAAAAGAAAAAGAGTTGGCGACCTACAAAAATCCAAATCCGTCCTCCGTCCCTTTAAGAAATACACAAAAGAACAAATTTAGTTGATTCAGTAAAGTATATTCAGTATATGGTGGCAGTGAAGTGCAAAACACAAAACCTCATCAGGATAAAAAAAGGCTGTGTGAAATGATATAAAGTTATAATATTGTGTTGATGCCTTACAAAACCTAGTCTGTTTTTAATTACAAATAATCTGAAGCTAAACCCAATACCTGCTTGCTCAACCTCATTCTGTTCAGACAATGAAAGTTGGGTAACAGGCAATGTGAACTGGAGTAAAGCAGCTTCAAACACTCAGACAAACTTCACATTTAACCTCAACATTTAAGTTACAGTAATAACTCATGTTTATGTTAGAGGTGATTTTTTTGCTTTTGATATTTTGGAAGATATTGAAATTAAACTCAGGAGCTGCACACACCCCGCACACATGCTGGCAGCTTCATCTTGATTTCTGCTGTTGAACAGCATCACATTTTGCAAAATAAGTATCGTAGCTGACTTACGTGTGTGCTGTGATGAACTCCTTCTCTCCTCCCACCATCCCGGTCTCCGGCGAGATGAAGCCACCTTTTTATGTAGGCCTCCACCTCCTGGTCAGTGGCAGTGGCCGTTAGTTGGTTGTTTCTGACCGTTCCTAAAAATTGAGAAAACAGTAAAGTTTTTGACAGATTACACACAATGGTGAGAAATGCATGGCATAGCCTGCCCATAGCTGGGCAGCAATGATGAATGTAGTTTGAAAACAGTTTAGCCATGCCCATGACCAGCCCATTACTAAAATTGGAGGAAAACTGCCCTTCACCTGATGAACTGATTGATTAATCAACAATCAATGCCATTATATTGCAACAGAATAGAATATTGTCTGCTACCACACTGATGCATAATCATCCACATATTGATAAAGCGATTATGATTAATTTCAGCACCCCTAGCAACTACTCAGAATCATGAAAGAATAGGAAAACCCTAACCCATTCATAAAACGCATCACAATGAAATATAACACAATTAACACTTACCAGTAATGACATCTTTTATTTGGAGGCTGTGGCTGTGTTCCATTTACGCCCCGCCAGTTGAGCTGCTTGGCCAGCAGTATCTCATGATTCTCCAGACCGCATCTTTAATGTCGACCCCACCGATGACACTCAAAGTAGAATCTGAATCTCAGGGGGAAAAAAGAGAAAAAAAGGCAGTATTAGTACCACAGTTTTAGAGAAAATATTTAGACTAAATAATCAATTTCAGTAAGTTAAATCAGTGTACTGTGGTTTCTTTATTTTTCACCCGAGGTGTCCCAACTGAGCTTCATTTTTGCTGTGCATGAGGAGTTTTGTTACCCACAGATGTACAAACCATACACCCCTTACTTTAGAACAGTCCTCAACATCTCTGTACAGTTACAGTTCAATCGGATTGTTTTTTGATAAGGTTTCGATATTGCTTAATCATAACCGAACAGAAAAAAAGTTCCCGTACATGTGCATCAATAACATAGCATGCTAAGCTAACACAACGAAAGTCCTCGGTCGCAAAAACAAAAGAAAGCAAACCCTCCAGTCCCAGCGGTCTGAGAACAACTTCAGACTCATACTAATGAACATAGAACAAGCAGTGTTTCTTTTTGAAAAATGGCATCAACCTCACTCGTGGCTGTATTTTGGTCGCAGCATAGCTTACAGCACTATGGTCGTTTTGAAAAGTAATTACATTTCAACTATAGCCAATTTCAGCTAACCCTATCTGAAGAGGTACAATGCCACTTGTAGACACAGCAGCTTTGTATAGTTTAAGAGAAACAAAGCTAACACATCTCACACATAAAATTAAATAAGCTGAGCCGAACTTACCTTCAACTTTTCTGTGGATCCCAGCAGGCTGAATGCGGCCAGTTTCTTCTGCAAGGTAGCTGGGTCACGATGAAGTGCTGCCTCAGCCAATCAGAGTGGCGTTGACCGATTCAAATGTTAACGGTCGTGTTCCAAACTCCCCCGCAAATTTGGAACAAATCACACCAAGGGGGCGTGGTAGTGAAAAAAAAAAACAACAGTCTAACTGCTCTTCGGGTAAAACTTGCAGTTTTTTTGTGGAATAAGAGTGGGTTTGCCCAGCTCACAGTAAACCCACTTTTACCCATAGTTTCAACAATGGTGGGCCAAGTTTATATCTGGGCCACTTTAGGTTCACATCCGGATTACTCTTTTCTTATTTGCCATATTTCGGCCAAAACTGGCCATCTTTCAACAAAGGTGGGCCAAGTGTGTTTCTTTATATGTGGGCCACTTTAGGCTCACATCCGGATTACTTGATGCTCACTTGCCGTATTTCGGCCAAAACTGGCCCAAATATGTTTCAACAAAGGTGGGCCAAGTATGTTTCTTCATTTGTGGGCCACTTTAGGCTCACATCTGTTTTGTCCGGGCCAGAAGAATGCCTACAGTGCCGGATCGTTGCCTCAAGTGGCCCACATCCGCATGCTATCTGGGTAAGCACTAACAACAGTCAGGACCCGTCCCCCCACCCTAAGGCGGAGGGAGGCTACCCTCTCGTCTACCGGGGTAAACCCCAATGTACAGGCGCACAGCCGGGGGGCGATAAGTATGCCCACACCTGCTCTACGCCTCTCACCGCGGGCAATTCCAGAGTGGAAAAGAGTCCAACCCCTCTCGAGGAGGCTGGTTCCGGAGCCCAAGACATGCGTCGAGGTGATTCCGACTATATCTAGCCGGAACCGCTCAGCCTCGCGCACCAGCTCAGGCTCCTTCCCCAGCAGAGAGGTGACGTTCCACGTCCCAAGAGCCAGCTTCAGTAGCCGAGGATCAGACCGCCAAGGTCCCCGCCTTCGGCTGCCACCCAGCTCACACTGCACCCGACCCCCATGGCCCCTCCAACGGGTGGTGAGCCCGTCGGAAGTAATCTGAATAGCGTTTATGCCATTTGCTATGCCAAGGGAAGCTTTATGAATGTAAAGCTCCCCTTGACGCCCATCAGCTGCTTATTTATTTATTTATTCATTTTTGTTACAATACTTAACACGTGATAGTGCCGAACCGGACCGGGGGACAGAGAGAGAGGGAGAGCAAAGAAGGGAAAAAAAGGAACAGAAATAGGAAGAAACAAACATAGAAAACAATGAAAAATCAGACAACCAGCTGCTACACCTGTGAAACAAAACTGAAGACAATCCACGGCTTTTGTGGGGAATCCAGCCTTAGAGGCACAAGGAGCACCTGGAAGCAGACAAGCAGAGAACAAACACACAAACAAACAAACAAACAAACACACAGACAAACAAACAAACAAGCAGCAGCAATCACATATGATACAACTGTGGACCCAGGACGCAGCCCACCAACAGCCCCCAAGGAGCACAGAACCCGGGAAGCCCACCGCAGGAACAACCGCGCATCCACCCAGAAGACTGCAGAGGAAGCCCCCGGACAGAGCCCCCACAAGCATAGGGCAGAGTCCCCCTGGTGACCAGAGGCGACAGCCCAACAGCCCCACCAGGCCCCCCGCCACCCAGACATGGGCGGTGCGCTGGAACCGGTCCCCGCGAGCCCGAGCACCACCAAACCCCCCGGCAGAAGCCCCGCCCGAGAGGGCCAGGCGGCCCAGACAGCCAAGCACAGTGGGCCAGCGCATGCCCCAGTGCCCCTGGCCAAGCACCCCCCCCCCCCATCAGGAACAGCACAAGCAGGCCAGAGGACAGCAAGACCCAGACCCAGTCACCCCATAAATCAGATAAGGAAAATAAAATAAAAAAATAAACACACATCCACACACACTCTCACAGCACACACATCCATCCCCCAACTCTGCTGGGGTGTGGCGCAGTGGGCACATCATTGTTAATAAAGTTTAAAATATACATATATATTTTTATTTTATTTTTTAGATGTAGCCACACTATATCAGCGTGGCGCATGCGCCAGCGGCTGAGGCACAGCAACCCGATTAGGACAATACAAAGGACTTTAAGCTAACATGAAGGAACAACGATTTTATTGTGTGTAGTTACATATGAGCATTCTTATATGCTTTACTCTGTTCATTTGACATTTTTTGGAACTTGTGTTCACAAAAAGCAAAAGATAATATTTTGATCATAGATAATAATATATCTATCATGATCTATATCATGATGATATATATCTGATCATGATCACATGTGCATTCAACAATTCAGGGTTAGGGTTAGAAAAGTGTTGCACATATACTCATTTGTTACTGGTAGTATTGTCATATGATTTGAATTTGATGAATACTCATTCTTTGGTTATCTTTGAGATGAAAGAATAAAATTAAGATACATCCCACTTACCACATGGAACAGGGCTCCCACTCCACCAATTTCATTTGTTTCCCCTAAAAATTTTAAACATAATGACAATTAAAAAGTAAACATGAGCTTATGTGGCAAGAGGAGGAGGAACTGAGGAACTAGCACTGAGACAGGCCAGGTAGGAAATGCGACAACGCCACCCTGGGAATTTCACCCAGGGAAATATGTAACGGTTACACCAACCACAAGGCACCCAGGTAAGTTTACACTACATTAAATGAAAAATAAAACTAAATTCCACTCATAGTTCTTTTCTACTGGGCTCTCAACATGCGAGTGGTTAGGGTTTGCCTTTAAAAGTGCAGAATCGGTGTTAAAATGAATGTACATGGTTAGGTCTGCACACATTTACAGAAAATAACAGTCCAGGGATTGGGTACCATCAAATTTACCACCACTGATGGTAAAAAAATCTTTTGGCAAAGAGGACATAAGTACTTACTACAGATTTTATGGTGAGACTGGGCTGATTTAAGAAATTGATGGAGATTGGGTGGGATACATGTCCACTCTCCTCGCTGCATTTTAAGCTGCTGAATTAAGACCTTATATAACTGAATTTTTATAAGCAGCTAATTGGCAGTATTTAGAAATGTTGGTTAGACTTTAACAACTATTCCAAGTAATCTTAATAAAAACATTGAAGTCTACTCGTGCAAATTGTTACACCATGCTTAATGTAAAGCAAAAATAATGGAGTAATATTGAAATGGCATCCCATATTTTGGCCATTCAATGCATTCTTTAAAATGTTTAGATCAGTGTTTGCAGCTCATTTAGCAGAATACATCCAAATCAACATCTGCTCAGATGCGATGTTCTCTGCTGCTAGCATTGAGGACTTAATGAAATACCTTATGCATGCATTATGTCAGTCAGTAATAGCAGACACTCAGACATTGGAGCCACAATATCATATACACATTGTGAAAAAAAAGTTTTTCAAAAAATGCTCAGCTGCAACAAATAAAAAGAGCATTAAGATAAAAGAGAATTTATCTTTATCTAAATAAAACCAATCTAGTCATTGGTACATTCTGAATTCATATACCTGATAATGCATTACACTAATTTGGAACTTTTGTAGGTTTCACAGTATGAAATGCATTTGTGCAATTGAACGTTCAAAATATATTCAAAATATGAAGAGACTTTACACTCTGTTAAACAAGAGCTGAGAATACAAGTAATGAGACATATTGTTTATCGTGATTTATAATAATTAGATTTTGTTTACTTTCAGGCATGCAAACTGGTCAGGGGTGAAAAAGGTGACAAGGGTACACGGACACACGGCACGCGCGGAAAAGCGGAAACAAGAGACGCATTAAGTTGTAAATTATACAAAATATATATTATAAAATATACAGTATGTCCCATTTGCATTAAGTAGAGAACAGCTGTGCAGCATAAAAGATGAATTTATAGGTACAGTAGGCCTATCAATTGCATTTACTGTACTATTATGTGTTTGATATATAACATCACAGGTCTTCAAAAGCATTTAACTGTAGTATCATACATTTAATTACATTAAATTTAACGAAAAAGTTAGTCCCATGGTCCTTAAAGGGATACTACAAGTATGTAGGATTAAACGTTTAATTAAAGCTGCAGTCTGCAAGATTTGTTGTTGTCATACGTAAAGTCCTACTTTTTGGCATTTTAAGAGTTTACATGATCTATCAGAACGCTTGAAGTTGAAAACGGTGACCTCCGTAGTCGCAAAATGCAAGAAATGCTTATTTTTTAACCGAAAAATAAAAAGTTATTCAACTTCCTGTCCCGCCCCTTCAAAACACATGAGAACTCGTGCACGTCTACGTGCACGCCAGATGCGCCTACACGACTCCTCATTCATCAACTCACCTGTCATTTGCGATCATGGAAGACACAGTAAGTAGACTAGCCCGTAATGAAGTTCAATAGTCCAGATAAATAAGCGTGGGGACGAGCCTACCTTGTATCGCGCGTGCACAATCGGTGATTGACAGGCAGCAGAGCCCAGCTCGTAACCTGATTGGTTACCTTTTACCGGTCCGGTCTGCAATTTTGTAAACAAACCTGCTGGCTTTGGAGGGACCTAGCGGGACATATAGGGGACCTAGAGAACTCTTTTTTTTTTGTATTGGGGTATTTAATGTACTACTTTCAGAATCCCCGGACAGTTCCAGGCATTATGCTTGAAAAAGAGTTGCAGACTGCAGCTTTAATTACTGCCCCAAGACAGCCTATGCTTAGCCTGAACGATGACTCTCCCGACCACTTTCACGGTCCGCTGTCATTAAACCACGAAAGTGAACTTTTGGCATGCTGAGCCAAACGAGCTCCACGGGAAAAACTTATATCAGCAATTCACTTGACGTACCGCCAGAGACAAATTTGTATCGACAGCTGGCACTCTAACATGAAAAACATTCTCGCGGCAAGCTTAGTTAAACGGCATTTTTTCATGACAGTGTAAGTTTTGAGACATGCATGCCACGAGCACTACGTAATCCTACATTGTGCCCCTTTTAACTTCGATTGATGGTGCATCATACTGGATGAACACGAGTGCACCTGTAGGCTGTCATCATCAACGGGGGTGTGGGCGAACAGCGAGGGGATGGGGGTCGCACTCTCAAATACGACCTGTGGCAGAGCTCTCCGGACTCTGCATTGATAAACTCACGACGAATGAAACGACCTCCTCAAATGGGCAAAATGTTCGCCCTCCTCACTTCTGATTGGTGATAGTGCTTCTCTCACACGCCACTCTTGTCAGTCATTTGTTGTCAAGAGAAGAGAGCGGTGATAGGTCTAGTGTAGTTTTGAGGTTCACAGTTGCACTCGCTAGTTGACATGCTCACCCCCCCCCCCCCCCCCCCCCCATTTTTTTTTTCTCCTCGGATCTACGCGATTCAGAAGAATGACCCATTTTGATTTCAAAACGGCGAATTTCGCCGAAAGGTGGCAAGTTTGCATGCCTGTACTTTGGTTCAGAAATCATTCACCAGTCACAAATAGCTTTTTCCTTTTCTTGGTTCATTTTTTGTTCCTCTTGTATTTCAGCAAACATGAATTTAATCAGTGAAAGAAGACAACATGAAAAATATGACAACATGATTTTATTGACACATTCTTTACTGCCATATATGTTGATGGTCTGGCTGCGTATGCTTCATGCTTCTTTGGCTCAGGGCCAGTTGCAGCACTTGCAGGAATCCCAGTAGATGAGGCCGGGCTGGCAACGGTGCAGATAGGTATTACCCAGGTAGCACTGGAAGTAGGTGGTCTTATCAGCTACGTTCTCATAGAGCCCATCAGGGCGGCCACGGCAAAAGTCAGCAATGGGATCCCTGGTGGTGGTGGGACGTGGAGTGGTAGTAGGCTTTGGAGCGAAACCTTAATAATCAAACATGAAAAAAGTCTGAATAAACTGAGATTAAACTAATATTTTCTAACTCATGACAACAAATGGCAAAAGTAAAACATCCAATTTGTTTTCAGGTGTTTGTGACCAATATTAATGGGTCAGTTAAATAAGAAAGGAAAGTTGTAGAACTGAAATATTTACCCATTGACATCCTGAGATGGTTTATGAGAGGATAAGCGCCTTCTGAGCAAAAGGACCCACTAAAGTCATCCATGTCCAGAGTCCACACATGAGCACCGCCCAAGTGGTTAGCAGTCATCCACTGTACCTACAGGACAGCCAAATCAGTAACAAAATGACTATTATTATCATGTTTATGCATTCGGCAGACGCTTTTATCTCAAGCGACTTACAAATGACGATACAACATTACAGCAAATGTCAAAGCTAACAATACGCTACATAGAAGGAAACCACAAGTCAGACTGTAAGAGGTGTCAGAGGTGACAGTGTAGAGATAGAGAGCAGGCATAAAGGGAAGTACAGGATCAGTGCTAAAATTGGAGATGCTCTCTGAAGAGCTGGGTCAAGAGTTTCTTGAAGATATTCAGGGATGTTCTGGTAGCGCTCGGCAGGTCATTCCACCATCGTGGAACGACACATGTAAAGAGTCTGGATTGTCTTCAGCGTGGTGTAGGCATCGCTAGACGACATTCCTGTGACGACCGGAGTGACCGAGTTGTGACATAAGCCTTTACAAGAGCATTCAAGCAGATGGGAGCCATTCCATTAAGGACTCTGTAGGCTAACATCAGGGACCTAAATTAGATGCAGGCGGCTAAGGGCAGCCAGTGGAGCTCAATGGACAGAGGGGTGACGTGTGCTCTTTTAGGCTGATCGAAGACCAGACGCGCCGCCGCGTTCTGGACCATCTGCAGAGGTTTCACAGCACAGGCTGGGAGAGCAGTTAGGAGAGCAGTTAGGAGAGCAGTTAGGAGAGCAGTTAGGAGAGCAGTTAGGAGAGCAGTTAGGAGAGCAGTTAGGAGAGCAGTTAGGAGTGCAGTTAGGAGACCAGTTAGGAGACCAGTTAGGAGACCAGTTAGGAGAGCAGTTAGGAGAGCAGTTAGGAGAGCAGTTAGGAGTGCAGTTAGGAGAGCAGTTAGGAGAGCAGTTAGGAGAGCAGTTAGGAGACCAGTTAGGAGTGCAGTTAGGAGACCAGTTAGGAGACCAGTTAGGAGACCAGTTAGGAGACCAGTTAGGAGAGCGTTGCAGTAGTCAAGGCGGGAGATGAGCATGGCCTGCACCAGCAGCTGGGTGGTGCGTTGGGTTAGGTACGGCCTGATCTTTCTGATGTTCAGCAATGCGAAGCAGCACGATCGAGCAACGGAGGCAACATGATCTTTAAAGGTTAGTTAGTCATCAATCATGACCCCCAAGTTTCTAGCTACCTTTGATGGAGCAAGAGATAGGGATTCAGTCTGGATGCAGATGCTGTGGTGTATTTAGAGAGGTTTAGTTGGAGGTTAGCATAGCATTGGTATGAGAAGTCATGTGATCGGATGATCTGGCCCAATGAGGTGTTGTATATGGCAAAGAGAAGAGGTCCCAATACTGAGCCTTGGGGGACCCCTGTGGCGAGGTGGTGCGCTGCAGAAGTGTGACCAAGCCAGGATACTTTGAATGTATCTTTATACTTTGAATGTCAACAAGGACCATTATGGGACAGTCATGCTCAGGGATGGAAGAGAGCAAGGTCCCTAGTTCATCTAGAAAGTCACCGAGTTGTCCTGGTGGGCGATATACGACAAGCATGAAGATTTTGACTGGTGCAGTTACCAAGATGGCACGGTATTCAAAGGTATTGTATTTAGCATTAGGTAGCAGTTGGTTGTATTTCCATTTGTTGGAAATGAGCAGGCCCGTTCCACCACCTCTCCCAGATGTACGAGAGGTGTGGGAGAATGTGCGACACATGTAAAGAGTCAGACACATATAAAGAGTTGGTTGAAAGTGCAGCTGGGGTAGCATTGTTTTCAGGCTCAATCCAGGTCTCAGTGAGAGCTAACACATTAGAAGCTACAAGTCTATGGAATAAACCAAGAGCAGAGAACTTTACATGTATAGGCAGACAGAATTGGAGCTCCTGGTTACCTTGGAAGAATAGCTGCGTTTGTCATCATAGCCCACCCAAGCACTGCCATAGGTGGCATATGGAACCTCTTGTTCAGAGATCCATGAAACAGTTGCGCTGTTGGTGAAGTCACAGATCTGGTAACAGAGAAACGCACAGAGTTGGATTTAGTATTTACCTTCTTAAATCTTTATTTCGACACCTTTTTGACATTTTTTCTTGTGGTCTTAAGTCTTGACAATGATTTTGCTAAATCTGTAGTAAATCACTGACTTTCAACATTAAACATTAAAGCACATTAAAGGTTTTTACGATGAAGCTTTACCTCATAGTAAGCCCAGAAACCTGCAGTGCGAGTGTAGGGTCCAGCATCTGCAGGGCCATTGGATGGTGCTCCCAGGCCACTAGCTGCAGTGGTAAGACGGTAGGTTCTTCCATAGGTGGGGAAACCCAGCAGCAATTTCTCAGCTGGTGCTCCCAGAGATAGCCAGTGAGACACAGAAGAGTTCTAGGTAAAAGGACAAAGAGGACCAAAGGGGAAAAATTTCAGCTTCACACTTCAAATGATATTTTTCATATTAACATATTATATAATATATGTAACATATATATATATATATATATATATATATATATATATATATATATATATATATATATATATATATATATATATCATGTCAAGTTAGTCATGATTGTGAGTGCAGGCAAAGTTTTTTTTTCTTGCCATAGACCACAGCCTGCCAAATGGATGATAGAGTGATCAGCGATTGCATATAGCAGTGAAACTGGAGAAGTTTTGAGATGGAAAGGCGCTGATCATGACTGTATACATACACTGTGAGGAGATAACCCATATACCAGGGTATTTTGCCAGTAGCTATGTTTATGAGGCTGATGAAAAGTAGGAAAGTTGGATTGTTTAATGGGCCACATATACATTTGTCTTTGATCTATTAAACCAATAAGATGACAATTATCCTGCTCTGAAAGAGCAGACTTGAGATTGTGGCAAAAACAGAGAGTGACAAAGATTATTTCTGCTCTTGGATGGAAACTGTGTCTAAACTGGCTTAATATGAGGTCAGTAACCTCTTTATAGGTGATTTGGAAGGGTAGCAGTAAGGCCTTTAACTGAGTGGGTGTGTCAAGATGCCCTGCTTGTCATGGTTAGCTGGTATGGTGGAGTTGTTGTGACGGGAATCTTTTGCATGGACACTGCCACAGAAGGAACATACAGCAGTCTGCAGCTAGAGAGAGCAGTCCTGATAGTTAGAAGTTTTGTACATAATCCTACCTCCCTGAGAGGGGATTGGATGTCAATGATTGTCAACACTCTTCACAATTCTGGGCTGTTGCAGAAGGATGAAATATGTGTGTGGAGTGGAATAATGGTGTGATAATGGGCACACTATGGTTGAATGAGAGGCAGCCCTGCATAGATTGCATAAAAGTGATGTTCATGCTTCAAACATGTGGCAGTAAAGTTCCAAAACTATTGCAGCCAATAAAGTCCTCTGGGAGTTGCTGTGCGCCGGTCGAGAGGAACGCATTTGGAGTTGTAGGAATCACATTTGATAGGTTTGGATGTGGGGGCCCATGAGACAGAGGAATGTGTAATGTGGAGCACACATGGCTACGTTAAGTGGTTGGCAACCATATTAGAGGTTGTTTTAATCAAACCTCTCTATTTGAAGATAAAAGTGAAGTCTGCCATCTCACGGAGATGTAGCTACCTAGAGAAAACAGTCAAATGAACTCATAACAGAGTGGCGTACAGTTCAGAAGTGTTGCTTTGCTACTTACTATGTTGTAATGGAGATGTGAGCCAGAGTCCACCGAGCTCTGGTACAGTGGGCTGTTGTGCCCAGTAGCATCCTCCCAGTGCCCATGAAAGTCATAAGTCATCATGTTGATGAAGTCAAAGTAACTGGTAAGATATAAAATACAGAACATTTTTGGTTAATCAGAAATGGTCAAATTCTTCACTGGGTTGTACAGAATATCTACTTGCAGCAGGGAAACGAATATGTGATCTGCGCAGAAGTCTTTTATCACATATAAATGCCATGCCTCCACAAATAGACTGATATCATTATAAACAGATACAATGAAATCAACGGTTTATAAATTGGTAGTTTATGCTTCAAATTTCCATGCATTTTCTTCACATTTTTCCTCGGAGTAGGAAATTTGTTTTTAAAAGTTGTAAAACTGTATGGGCAGACAGAGACTGCAGACAGAGCGGTAACAGGAAAGGAGGAGGGTCACAGAGCTGGTTAACAACAGATGCTGTAATCCTGGACATGTCCCTGAGAAGGAGTGTCTCTGCACCCCAGATGTTGAACTGCTGGCTGTGAGCTTCTGTCCATATTGTCCAATGAGAGAGTTCACTTGAGTTACCTGCTGACGCTGTGTGTGACATCATCAGCTCAGTTGTTGCTAAGCTACAGAAACAGCACCACTGATGGAGACCTCTGAAGGTTTAAATCATACTTCTCTTTGCTTCATAAGATTTTGTCAGCTGATTTTTATTTGATCTAATTTCATCGTATTTTGTCATGTATCTATAAAGATAGTATATCTTTAATAGTAATCTACTGTAGCAATATAATTTCCTTTTGTGGATTAATTAAGTATTATTGAATGGAGTGGAATGGAATTGAATTGAACTGAACGTGATTAAACCTGTGACTAATGAAAGGAAGGAGACACATTAGCACAAAGTCATTCACTGACTCCAGTGAAATCAAACTTACGGTGCAATCTTGTTGACCTCGTATGCTTTCTGAATGGTTGACGGCAATGAAGCAGCATTGAGGGAAAGCAGCAGCTGCGTCTTCCTGTTGTCTTTAGCATCTTCCTCAAAGGCCTTGGACAGCTCCTGTTCAAATAACAGACAAAAGCTCCTCACATTCACGATTCTGTTTTTATCAACGCGGAATTAATGCTCATGGCGCTGTTTCTGCGGACGTTTGCACCCATAGCGGATCAACAGACTGGAGCAGATGTCAGCAACGCCAACAAAAAAAAAGCGAAGCATGGCGACATTTCACTCAACTGGATAACAAAGTCAAATGCACATTATGTGGGATGAAGCTAGCTTACCGCGGTCCTTTAAGCGCGATGTGGACTCACTTACTAAATGGTCACAAAATGTTGACCAGACAGAAGAAATACTCCAAAAAATGACTGATTTGGTTGTAGCATGTTGACGCTTGTGTGACAGCAAAATTCAGGACCAACTAACTGCTTTGGTGATTAATGTTAGCTTCATGATGATGTCACGACTAATCGACTTTCATTGGCTTGATTAGTCCACCTGAATTAAAATTAAAATGCCCATCCCCAGGATGTACAGTAAATAAGATATATGATGTTTATATAATGTTAATAAACATGGGCGTCGCACCCGTGGGGGATGGGGGTGTTTCGACACCCCCACTTTTACAGCAAGATGATTTCACCCCCCCACCACATTTTCCATAGGTAAACCCGTTTGCCCCATATTAACGGTTTGCCCACCCTCGTAGTGCACCAACATACAATGTGTTTTAAAGACTCTGTACCCTCTTTAGAATAATTCTATCCAGATTTGAGCATTGTTGTTTCCATACAGGACCTAGTTTAGGGCGATCAAAATGCAAAAATGCAGTGAAATGGCCCTTTATGCCCATCCATTTAATTCCTGAATCGGATGCCAACTTCAGCGTCGTGTCTATGGGCTTGATGTGGTGCTCATGTGCCACCCCTGGAACACCCCCACATTTAAAATCACTGCTCCACCCCTGTTAACACATCCTCACCAACATCTCCCTCACAACAAGACACACTTAGACAGAGGAGACTGAACCAGAACAAGGCTGCAGGTTCGAGAAGGCCCCAGGGTCCTGAAGACCTGTGCAGAGCAGCTATGTGGGAGTCTACAGCACCTCTTCAACCTTAGCCTGAGTCAGGAGAAAGTTCCAGTGCTGTGGAAGACTTTCTGCCTTGTTCCAGTACCTAGAAAAATCTCAGTGACATCAGACCAGATGCCCTGACATCCCACATCATGAAAGTCCTGCAGAAGCTGATATTGGCTTTATTGGCTCACCTCAGTAGGCCAGTGAACCCCTTTCAGGACCCACTACAGTTTGCTTATCATCCTGAGTTGGTGTTAATGATCCATCATCTATCTGCTTCAGTGAGCCCACTTTCATCTGGACGAGCCGGCAGCACAGTGAGGATCATGTTCTTTGATTTCTCCAGTGCTTTTAATACAGTACAGCCTGCACTGTTATGCAAGAAGCTGCAGAAAATACAGGTGGATGCCTCCCAACCACCTGGATTGTTGACTACCTGGATTTTAGGAGGACCAGGAGTAAGCCAAACACTGTCTCCACCCAAGGTATAGAGGTGGAGGTGGTGGAGGACTACAGATATCTGGGGTTTACCTGGACAGCAGAGTGGACTGGAGATGCAACATTGAGGCTTTTTTTTTACAAGAGGGGACATAACAGACTGTACTTTGGAAGCTAAGGTCCTTCAATGTGTGCACCAAGATGTTTCATATCTTCTATAAGTCTGTTGTAGATACTTCTGTTGGGTTAGGATTAGGGGGCAACCATCTGTTGGGGCAGCAGCAGAGTGAAAGAGTGTGTTCAGCTAGAGGCTTCTTCAACATAGAACAACACAGGATGTCCTTCCTGCCAGCAGCTGTAGCCATAGGCAAAGACTACTTCTGACCAATAATTGTCAGTTAATTGCTGATGATAAAAGTTCTGCAGTAAATAATATCTCATAAACCATCCATTTTCTACACCCTCTTCACTCTACTCAGAGTTGCTGGGGGCCTGAAGCCTATCCCAGCTGTCATTGGGTGAGAGGTGGGGTACACCTGGAGAGGTCGCCAGTCCTTCATATTGCTTCAGCCTTTTTGTCATTTGGTAGTATTTCTTCTCTTAACCAAATACAAGTGTTACATCTTCTACACTCTTGTGCCTTTCAGAGGGCTATAATAAGGGTGTAACTCACAACAGTTTGTCCAGTTGTACAATTTAGAAAAGTGCTAACAATTACAAAAGTAACAATTCGAAAAAAGTGCTATGGTTTTTAATCTTAAAACTAATAGTATCATTAAAAATATTTTTATTTCAACAGGAAACTGGAGTTGTGTTGGCAGTTTTCTGAAGGTCTGTCATGACGTCACTGACATCATTGGACTGAAAGACTGTATCATCTTCAGCTGGATCGCCTCATTTTACCATAAACAAACTTTTGCAACAGAATAGTTGGCTAAGAGGGAAACTGTAACTTTTAGGCAGGTTGCCATGAAGCTCACTGACGGACTGAGATGCCAGTAAGGAGCATGCTTACCGTGACCAGCAGAGTGAACCTCTCCTTGTCCTCCTGTGGGCTGCCATTCTGTCCAGGGTATTCCCAGGCCAGGTTCAGGCCATCAAAGTTATGGGTGCGCAGGTAACTTATGGCAGACCTGATGAAGGCAGCTCGAGTCTCAGGTTTGGCAACCATGGCAATAAATCTGATGGAAGTGGGGAAATAAAAAGAGTAATGATGGAGGAAGTTTTTTTTAGATTTCAGCATTGAATGTGTGCAGAAAATAATGAGAACTGATGTTAAACTGGAACTTACGGGCTCACTCCATTCACAGTGCCTCCAACAGACAGCAGAGTCTTCAGTGCAGGATTACTGGCAGCAGAGACACAGAGTCCAATGATTAAAGCACGCTAAATGTACCGTCAAACTCAGGCCAACGACAAACCTCTGCCGCGAACACTTCACCAGTTTGCTGGAAATGCATAGTTATCATTGGCTGGTTTCTTACACCTAATTCATCCTTGCTATGGGTAGAACAACAACAAATAAGAATAAGAACAACAAAACAAGATGAGTGTCTTATCCTTTCCAAAGGAAATATGTAGGCAGTGTTTCTGATTCTGAGAACTTTTACCCCAAAATAACGTCGGCCTCTGACTGGAGTTGGATTCTAGCTGGATGGGAAGTGTTACATGTAATCTTTTACACTGGAAATATTACATATTCTCCTTGCTTGTTCTTCCAATAATTTGGTACATTCTGCTGTATTTACTTTGTATTAACATTGCCCACATTGCTCACAGATCTGTGCCCTTGAAAAAAACTTTGAATATTTTGTGTCTTGATACTGCTGAACAATAAAGATCTCTAATAGAAACATTTTGTGGCAGCATCATGTTTTCTAACATGATAAAAAAGAAAACATTGCATTAACACATGTGCTATATCAGAAATGCTTTGATGTCTTTTTCTCCAACTGAAATTTTTCACTTTTCACGTGAAGTGAAGCAATGGCTTTTATGTAATCAGTCTTGTCACCACTAATAGATTTGCACATGACTGTCTTGACATTTTGCTGAGCAGTTGCATATGATAATCTTTTTATGTTGTGTGTGTATGTGTGTGTGTGTGTGGTCTTTGCCTGAGTGACTGCTTCTATTTTATTGTATTTTATGTTTCTAACCTGCCCAGGGACTGCAGATGGAAATTAGCTGCTAAGCTACAATCTGGTGCAGGTCATCTTTTTACTTTTGTCATTAATGTACTTTGCACATGGTCCCTGACTAAATAAACCAAATAAAAAAAATAAAAAAAAATGCATCAAATATGAATATTCACTGCAATGCTGATAACTAAGTATAGTAAACCAAAGTATGCCAGTCAGGACAGCTATAGAATAGTTCTGTTCAGCCCATTGGCTTCTGTTTTGGCAGTGTCTCTCCAAAGCAAAGGTCCTTCTCTGCCTGAGTTGCAGTTGGAGGGCTGGACTCTAATCCACCACCTACTGACTCAGTTCCCAAATGTTCATTCACTGAAAAATGTTGTTTCTGAACATAATCCACACCAGAATTTTGTGTACTCATAGCAGTGTTACATCTCTTCCTCTTGTCCATTTACTGTTTACTCGCAGAAATATGAAATGAGCTTTACTTCTACAAATGCTATATAAAGCATCCTCACAGAAATACAGGCTTTTATAGATCATGAGAAACACATTCATTTATATGAAAGAATCTCTGTATCAGCATGACTAAAAGATGTGCTGTCATGATTGTACATGTGCAGAGTTGGTCCCAAAAAGTGTGTGACGAGCTTCAGCTCCATTGAAGATAGGGTGCTATGTTTTGCTTTTTCTCTGGAAAGGTTGTCTATGCGTCCGTCAGGCTGCCCAACGCATAGTTCTTCTGAAACCTAGCCAAATACTTTTCTGCCTGACCCAAACACAGTTCAGATTTCAGAGCCCTGTTTTAACTGGAATCTTACCACAAAGTGACTTAAATGACAACAAAAGTAAGGGGAATGGAACTTATACAATTGAATAAGGCTTTTGGCTTTGTCAATGCCCTCAGAAAATGGATCCCAGAGGGCTTTTATGTTGCACAGTTGACTGAGGGCATCTGGATTCATGAAATTCATGAAAAGAAAAGCCATTTGTCTACCTCAGCAAAGTCGTTAACTTATTATCTTTAGACACTGAGTGTGTGGTGGCAAAGTCCAATTTCAACACACTGTATGTCACAGCCAATTTCCAGAGGTTGTGGATTTCTGTGAAAGTGCACGGTGAGAGCAGTCTCTCATCAGGGCCACCACCTTGATGGGCACAGGATCTAGGTTGCTCTGTTTTGCACATGCTGCACTTTTCCACTAAATGTGATGAAATGCTGCTCAGTAGATTTTGCATGATGCCATGACTGAAAATGTGCCTCCACCTATCCTCCCTGCCTTTAGGCCTGCTCTGACTCCTTTCTGAGGTGGAAGATGCTTGGAAATGTATTCGCATTTCTCCCCTCTTGATGTAGGTAAGAAACATTGGAAAAGCTGAGTACTGGATGTGAGCAGCTGATCATTGGTCACCATGGAAACTCACACATTCTTGAGGCCGTTGAGGCTGCCATACTGCTGCTCATCGTTCCACTCAATGGGGATGATTTGGTTGAAGCTGTTTATGGTGGACAGAGCGTAGATGACGTGGGTGCACAGGAAGGGGTCGATGTTGTCTGGGGTAAATTTGGCAATGCTGGGTCTGTACTGGGCCCAGTTGGTCATGTGACACACAAGCCTACTGGACGAAGCTGCGGGCAGATGGAGGGAAAGTCACAAACATTCTGTATTCTTTCAGAGATGTGAGCATGATGAGAAGAAGAGTCTGATGTTAAAAGCAGATACCTACCCATGTGCAGGATGAGCAGAACACTCACAGCTGAAAAAACAAACAATCAAACATGAACACAAGTCATTCTGAAATGTCCATGAAAAGAACAGAGGGGACAGTCAGCAGGCGCTCACAGCAACAAGCAAACGAGATGGAAATGCTCTGCTCCAAATCTGCCCCTCACTGGAGCCCCCAGCACGAGCTGCTGTTTCTTTACATACTCGTACAATAGAACAACTAAAACCATGGATATGTATTAAATACAGCACTAAGGAAGCCTGAACCTTCCTCACAAACTGTCACCATGTCATGATAAATGTGCCTGTGATATCGAAACTTTAATAAGGAAGACATTTCCCCGCTCGGTCACTCCCATCCCCCCAAACCGTCATTTTTAAATTCACAACTCTGCTTCAGTGGGCTTCTTCTCTGCTACGAGACAATCTACCACAGGAGTCTCATCTGAAGTGTTCGCCACCTGTCGTCTCTGCTCAGACTCTGCAGGAGTCCAAGCCTCTCCCCCAACTTCATGCTAGTCACTGCTCCTCCTTGGATTCGGAACATCAGCATCACTCACACTTGCTCCCTAAAGACATGGGGGGCTCCTTTCATAAACAGTGCGTAGTGTCTTTCTAAGTGTGTCTTGCCTAGGGATGCTTACACAACCTGCTCACCTGTTAGGAGTTTTGCCATTTTCTTGTTTGGAGTTCCAACCACTTCCCAGCTGCAGATGGGAAACCTCGAATGACCAGAAATCATGACATTATTCACCAAACACAAGAAAGAAAAGCAAACAGCTTAAAAAGCTTTCATAAACCTGCCAACACGAAGCATAGAACTGTAAAAACATGCAATTTTAAGATACTACTCGTATGTATGCTGCATAACTGATTATTAAAAAGTGGAAGTTAGTCTGTATAATCACTAATGTAAGTCCTAATTCTAATATCCAGCCAGCACTCCAAACATTATCTCATTACCTTTCTTCCAGAAGAGCAGTAGCAAAGTCAAGAGCTCACTATGCTTGGATCATATTTATATAATGTTCATTAATGACTAATAGAAGGTGGCAAAGTGCAGCTGATAAGAGCTCAGTGTGACGTGCTTAATAACCTCACTTTAAGGAATGACTGGCCGAAAGCATTGATGAATGACATTTCCTGGGAAATCAGTCACAGTATCAGATTGACTGCAGTGATAAGTGTAATTAATGCAAACTGTACCGCTATAAAGGAGTCAGACGATACAGATAGGTAATAATGAATGGCAGTAAAGCTTAAATGTACTGAGCTGGCAGCTTCCCTGAGGAATCTGGCCAAAGCTGACCTTGGAGCCAGGACACTGATCGTAACCACACTTGAAGTTTACTAAGGATTAGTCTGACTGCAGGTACCCTCCAGTGTGCTAAAATATAAGGTACTTTGCCCATTTATTTTTCACTTGTGCCAGCATGTTAGCACCGTCATTGTTCTCATGTTAGCATGGAATGATACACTCAAAGCTTTACAGTCACTTGAAATCGTACTCTGATCGAACTCGTGTCTGTAACTGATGGCAAAATTCCAAAGCATCTTTTTGCTTCATTGTGGGCTGCTGATTGTCGGAGGACAGAATTAAAAATTGAGTAAATACACATTAAACTATAATCTAATTCAAATGTGTTTATTTGAAATGTATTTACAAGTAGAACCCTTATTATTTCATTCATTCAATCACACGATGGGAAATCCCAAAGACAACATAATCTGGAACAATCGATGAGAGATGAAAGCGATGAGTCCACCAGTGTGCATCAATGTTGAGCCGGGACAGTGAGCGACTGGTGCCCAGACACGGTGAGCGGATCAGAAAACACTGTACAGAGTAACAACAGGAAGTGGTTCTGTTTAATGTGTTCCACATCAATGGCAGTCCTTTCAATTCAGGCCTGGAAGAAATATGCTTGTGAAGGCTGACAGCGGTGCTCCAGAATCTGGACCAAGAAGAGACACTAAAAGTAAGATGGTACTGATGGACCAACGGGTGGCCCACGCTCAGTGTTGGTGTCCAGGTCACACTGAAACAATTTGATCTGATCAAAGAACATGTAAGCATTCATGCTAGCAGGTACAATTACATGCAGAATAACTGCAAAACTCACAATGACAAGAGAGAAAACTGAAGCTTTACTGAAAATACCCCAACTTGCTAAAATAAATAAATAAATAAATAAATAAAAACACAACTTTTTATTTTTCTGATAAAATATATGAATATAGAATCAAATAGTTTATCATTTGTCAAATCAAATCAAGTTTATTTATATATAAGTGCTTTACATAAAATAAAAGCATTGCAGCAGGGAGTGGAAGAAGCATTAAAAATACATAAAAGAATATAAAGAGAAACAAATAAAATCATTTAAATGAATTTAAAAACAAGCAACAGTCCAGATAAATTAAAAAATATCGTGCAGATTTCATGCATAGACACATGAGAACAGATATGTTTTTAACCTGGATTTATGTCCACCTAAAAAATAAGAAGGAAAATACCATAACAATGTTCAAATCCAACAGAAATATACCATTTATTAAATAGAAATAAATAATTCAGAAGAAGCCTTAAACCTTCATTTCAAGTCTTTCTAAAGGTTTTGCTGTTTTTTTTAAATGTTTTCTTGAATGTGAAAAATGTTGCCATGTGATCAGATATCAGGAATATGGAGGTGAAGGTGGATCTAATGGATATATTCAGTGTTTTTCATATGAATTTGGTCCTGGAAAAGTCTTCTAGTTGATCGTAGAAGAGCACAGTGTGGATGAATGTCTCAACAAAACACGAACCTTTAACCAGATGTTCACCAGCCTTCATCTTTTTTAAAACCAAAGCCATCATATTTCACTAAACCCAGCTGAACCACAGCTTTGCCATGTATGTGCTGTATTGTGTTTTACTTCAGGCCAGCAGCCTAAACTATTGTAATCCACAACAGGCTGCAATAAGGGGGTTGACACTAGGGGTGGGAATCTTTGGGCACCTCACGATTCATTACGATTCAGGGGCTACGATTCGATTCTAAAACCATTATTGATGGGTCTGTAATGTATGTAGATTGATGCACAACATTTCTTTTTGTCTCACTGAATAAGCATTCATAACTTGCAATTTTGTAAAACGGTGATTTGTAATTTGAAACAAGAGTTGAATTCATTTCCATTACATTTTATTGAATTAATGGAAATGAGTCCAAACTGGAAAGTTACGTCGGGTGGAATGGAGTTAACCCCTGAATTCCAGCAGATGCGTGTGTTGCGTCTGCGCTCCAGCCGGCAGCAGCAGCGGCGCTGATGCGTTTGCGTTCTAACCAATGACGGTGCTTCCACCGGCTCCGTCACAGCAGATGTAGAAAATAAAAGACGGGTTCACGGAGGATCATTTCCCTGCACTGCACCGTGAAAACGTCATAATAACGTGGCTCTGTGGCTCGTGGCTGTTCGGATCTCACGGCGAGGCGGGAAGCTGCGGTTTGTTTTCCTCCGTGTGGCGGGTGGGCTCCTGGTGCGCCCCCCCCAGTGTCCCAGAGATGACCGCGCTTCTTAGTTCTGCATTTTAGAACCGTCTGTATTACTTTATTTAAATGATGGAAATTTGGACCTTTGTGAATCGATTCAGAATCGTCCACGTCCGAATAGCGACGCATCTAAGAATCGGACATTTCTCCCACCCCTAACTGACACTGCCTGATTGTTGAGTTACCATGATGTCATTGCAGCCAAGCAATGATGCATGCATTCATGCTCAAAGCAGGAAAAGATGACGATCACATGAAATCAGTTGAGACCTAAAGCATCCACCATTATGGCCGCCTCAGTCTGGCTCCTTATTCAGCTCTATGAAGGCTGCAAAGGTGATGCACTGTTTGCACCCAGAAAACCAAAACCACGTGTTCCATTTTCCCCAGATGAGAGAGAGACAATGCAACAAAACATCTGCTCAGTTTTTAGTTCAAAGAAATAAAGACAGACAATCAGAGCAGAAACAGAAATACACCTTGTACGCATGTGGAGACTAACTTGGACCAGCTGACCAACAGCAGATCCAAGCACACACCACAACTCACCGGAGGTCACCAGAGGTCACCTTCTCCATGTTAACAGAACAGAATCAGACACGTTACATAAGAGCGGATGCATTCTGACAGCATTACAACAGGGTGATGTATGACAGGTAATCTCTCGCTGCCATTCAGCTTATCAGCATGAATCAGAAGCACTTTTACACTGCTGACAGAACAAGTCAAAGAGTAAACATTCATTTGGACCAATGACCTGGTCTTTGCTATATTACAGCTGATGAGGCAAAAACACAAGCAAGCACATGAATGTTAGTGGGCGTTGGAAATCTGAGAGTGACTCCAGTCGGTGTTCACATTATAAGACACAACACCAGCGGATGAGGACGGCCTCCACTGGGCAGGTGAGCGAAATGAGACAAACAGGAATGCTGCAGACTGTGGGGTGCACAGCTGTAAAACACAAACCACTTCAAAGTGTCACAAACATGAAACAGACAGAATACTACAGAGCTTAGGGCTTCATCACATCTTCTGTTGAACAGAGCTGAGCCTTTTGTGTCATCACTGTGTACTTTAAAATAAAGCCGTCACATCTGCTAAAGCATTTAACACTCAGCGGCCGGACAAAGTCTGATGCTTCCAACGGTTTGTGTTTGACACACACTCATCAGATCTCTCTCCTGTCACTCAGAGTCCAATCAACAAGAGTTACACAATAAAAAGGAGTGATGTCAGAGCTGGTTTGTAACAGCTGCTTCCAACTTCGGCTATAACACAAAACTGAGGAAGAAATCTCAAATCCTGCTTCCAAAAGACTCAGGACGCCGGAAGGCGTGTTTAGCAGCTGGAAAAAGACATCTGCACGGCAGCATGTGCTGCTCCGAGACCTGCTGCACATCCAGGAGACTTCAGAAAACTGTCATGGCTTGACTTGGAGTTCAGAGAGTGAAAAATGCATTTTACCAATGCAGGTGCAGCACCCACAGCGACTTCCACGGGACGAGTGGCAGATGCAGCGTGAGGTCTGGTCCCCGTAAGGCAGGCTTATGCTACAGGCTGTACACACACACACAATACATCCTTCAACCCATTCATTTCAGAGACCCACTCTGTTATCATCAAAGAAACCCCCCCCCCATCCCAATCCCTCCACTAAAACCCACCCCACCCCACCTTGACCCAGAGCCCGGGATGACACGGGTCAGCCTGGGGTCAGCCTGGGGTCCGCCTGGGGTCCGCCTGGGGTCCGCCTGAGATCACAGATCTGACAGCAGGACACGAGCGAGCAGCGCCACGCCACACAGGAGGTGGGCCGGATGCGTGGGCAGGGTGGAGGAGGCGTCCTTCTGCACCATCATACCAGTTCCTGGGAGACACACAACTCAACGTCACACAATGCTAACGCTAAGAGCTAAGAGCTAACGCTAAGAGCTGCCCAGGTGCTGACAGAACCGGAGCTGCGGCCCAAAACATCAGCACATGGGGTTGCTCATCACTTGCATCAGATTTCAATCTAAAATTCATTCATTCTTTGAGCTGAGAGCACAATCTGGGAGAAAGAAAATAAAGTTAGCATTCTGCAAAGTCAGGTGGAACGGCAGCAGAATTTTGTTGTGGGTACCAAACACACAGGTTTGAGTTCTTGTCTTTAAAGTGAAACCCTGTCATACAGAGAACTGACAGCAGCTCAGGGCTTTTCCTGAGTCTTAGCTGGATGGAAAGTTATTCTGTCCTTTAAACACTTTAAGCAGAGCTAACATGCCTGGCTACATCAGCTGCTCCTTTCTTTCTGTGTCTGGATCAGAGTCAGACAGGAGGATGTTCAGCCAGACCACCCACAAATCAGAGGCACTTTAACCAAACCAATGTAGCACTGCATCATGGGTAAAGGAAGTGACTGTTATGCTTAGGTGAAGATTGGGATGATTCTAATCATCTAACTACTTTCTTTATTGGGTGACATATTTCATTGTGATGACCTTGAATCAGAAGATCATCTAACAGTGGGCATGTGCAAACACCCCCCCCCCCCCCCCCCCCGCAGCTCACAGGTGAACAGCCCCGCCCGGATGGAACATGTTTTAGGTGACATTTCAATTCAATTCAATTCATTTTTATTTATATAGCGCCAAATACAACAAATGTCATCTCAAGGCACTTAGATAGTAAGTCCAATTCAAGCCAATTGGAATTCAATTAATTAATAATAATCATAATTCATAAAATAATCCAATTCGTTCATATAGAGCCAATTCAAAAACAATTTCCTAGCTAAGAAAACCAACAGATTGCACTGAAAACTTTTTGTTTTTCGGTCCAATCTCCCAGCCTGAGCGTGCCTGAGGCGACTGTGGAGAGAAACGACTCCCTTTTAACAGGAAGAAACCTCTGGCAGAACCAGACTCAGGAAGGGTGGCCATCCGCCTCCACCAGCTGGGGTTTGAGAGGACAGAAGGGGGGGGAGGGGGGAGGGGGCCGCGGCGGCACTGTAACACCATTCAAAGGATATCTGTTGGAACAGGGAAACACGAGTTAATGACCACAATAATATCACATATACATAAAGAGAGTAAAGTGAGGAAAGGTGTGACAGATGAGGCCCCCCAGCAGTCTAGGCCTATAGCAGCTTAACTATGGGATGTTTCAGGATCACCTGAGCCATCCCTAACTATAAGCTTTATCAGAAAGGAAAGTTTTAAGCCTGGTCTTAAAAGTGGAAAGGGTGTCTGCTTCCCGGACATTTACTGGCAGCTTATTCCACAGAGAGGGGCCTGATAACTGAAGGCTCTGCCTCCCAAACTGGCAGCTGGTTCCACAGAGAGGGGCCTGATAACTGAAGGCTCTGCCTCCCAAACTGGCAGCTGGTTCCACAGAGAGGGGCCTGATAACTGAAGGCTCTGCCTCCCATTCTACTTTTAGAAACTCTGGGAACCTCAAGTAAACCTGCAGTTTGGGAACGAAGTGCTCTGTTAGGAAAATATCTTACGATGAGATCTTTAAGATATGATGGAGCTCGGTCATTAAGAGCTTTATATGTAAGGAGAAGAATCTTAAATTCTATTCTGAATTTAACAGGGAGCCAATGAAGAGAAGCTAAAACTGGAGAAATATGATCTCTCCTGTTAGTTCTCATCAGAACTCTGGCTGCAGCATTTTGGATCAGCTGAAGGCTTTTCAGAGAATATGTGGGACAGCCCAATAATAAAGAATTACAGCAGTCCAATCCTGAAGTAACAAATGCATGGAGCAGTTTTTCTGCATCACTCTGAGACAAGATGTTCCTGATTTTAACAATATTACGAAGGTGAAAGAAGGCAGTCCTAGAAACCTGTTTTATATGCGAGTCAAATGATAAATTCTGGTCAAAAATAACTCCAAGGTCCCTCACTGTAGAACTAGAAGCCAAGGAAATACCATCTAGAGTAAC
Source organism: Odontesthes bonariensis (assembly GCF_027942865.1). NCBI lineage: Eukaryota > Metazoa > Chordata > Actinopteri > Atheriniformes > Atherinopsidae > Odontesthes > Odontesthes bonariensis. The sequence continues at coordinate 45,120,166 of NC_134508.1, read as the reverse complement.
TATATAGCTAGACAATTTCTCCCTGAAGCGCTCAGGTCCAAAGATAACGACTTCAGTTTTGTCTGAATTTAGAAGCAGACAGTTCTGAGTCATCCAGGTCTTTATGTCTTTAAGACATGCTTGTAGTCTGACCAACCTATTGGGTTCATCTGGTTTTATAGATAAGTACAGCTGAGTATCATCAGCATAGCAATGGAAATTTATGCCATGCTGTCTAATAATGTTACCTAATGGAAGCATGTATAAAGTGAAAAGAATCGGTCCAAGCACAGAACCCTGGGGAACTCCATGACTTACTCTGGTGTGTGAGGAAGATTCTTCATTTACAAGAACAAACTGAAATCTATCAGATAAATATGACTTAAACCAGCCTAATGCAGTTCCTTTAATCCCAATAACATGTTCAAGTCTGTGTAATAAGATACTGTGATCGACCGTATCAATTGCAGCACTGAGATCCAACAGGACAAGCACAGACACAAGTCCGCTATCAGAGGCTAAGAGGAGATCATTGGGAACTTTCAGCAGTGCAGTTTCTGTGCTATGATGCACTCTGAATCCTGACTGAAACTCTTCAAACAGATTATTTCTGTGTAAGTGATCACAAAGCTGAGCTGCAACTATTTTTTCAAGAACTTTAGACATAAAAGGGAGATTGGATATAGGTCTATAATGAGCCAACACTTCTGAATCAAGAGTAGGTTTTTTAAGTAAAGGTTTAATTACAGCAACCTTAAAAGTCTGAGGTACATATCCTGTCAACAAAGACAGATTGATCAAATCCAATATGGAAGTGTCAATTAATGGGAAAACCTCCTTGAACAGTCTGGTTGGGATTGGGTCTAAAACACAAGTTGATGGTTTAGAAGAGACTATTGCTGTTGTTAGTTCAGAGAGATCAACTGGGCAGAAGCCGTCTAAATACAAATCAGGTTCTAAAGATACTTCTAAAGCTGCTGTACTTGATGATACATCACTGATAATAGTGGGAAGGACTCCATCAATCTTCTCTCTGATAGAAACAATTTTATTAATAAAGAAGCTCATGAAATCATCACTGCTGAGAGTTAAAGGAATAACTGGCTCAGCAGAGCTCGGACTCTTAGTCAGACTGGCTACAGTGCTGAAGAGAAACCTGGGATTATTCTTATTCTCTTCTATCAATGATGAATAATAAGCAGTTCTAGCTTTACGAAGGGCTTTCTTATACATTGTTAAACTATCTTTCCAGACTAACTGAGACTCTTCTAAATTAGAGGAACGCCACTGTCTCTCCAGCTTTCTTGCAGTCTGCTTTAAAGCACGCAGCTGTGAATTATACCAAGGAGCCAACCTCTTCTGACTGATTACCTTCCTTTTCAGAGGGGCAACATTGTCCAGTGCTGTACGCATTGAAACTATAGTGCTGTCAACAAGAGAGTCAAGTGCTGCTGGAGTAAAGTTTAGGTAGTCGTCCTCTGTCATATCTGCACATGGCAGTGAAGAAAAGGATGATGGAATTAATTCTTTAAATCTGGTTACAGCATCCTCTGATAAACACCTTCTATACATAAATTTCTTCTCAGAAACTGTATAGTCAAGTAATGTAAACTCAAAGGTTATCAGAAAATGGTCAGATAAGACAGGGTTATGAGGTAACACTGTTAACTGTTCACTCTCAATGCCATAAGTCAGCACAAGATCAAGGGTGTGATTAAGGCAGTGAGTCGGTCTGTGTACACTCTGAGAAAATCCAATAGAGTCCAATATAGAATTAAAGTTCATATTCAGGCTATCATTTTCAACATCTACATGAATATTAAAGTCACCCACTACAATGACTTTATCTGTACTCAGCACTAACTGGGATAAAAACTCTGAGAATTCAGACAGAAACTCAGAATAAGGGCCAGGTGGACGATACACAACAACAAACACAAGAGGTTTCTGGGATTTCCACTTTGCAAGGGAAAAACTGAGAATCTGAGATTCAAAAGAGCTCAAACTAATCTTGGGTCTGGGACTGATTAGTAACCCTGATCTGAAGATAGCTGCCACTCCTCCTCCTCTGCCTGTGGTTCCAGGAACGTGAACATTTAAACAGTCAGAGGGAGTTGATTCATTAATGCTAACATGATGCTAACATGATGCTAACATGATGCTAACATGATGCTAACATGATGCTAACATGATCCTCCTGCTGCAGCCAGGTTTCTGTAAGACTAAATATATCAATATGATGATCACAAATCAACTCATTCACTAACAGAGACTTCGAAAGGAGATATCTGATATTCAGCAAACCACATTTAATAGTTTGATGTTTTTGTTCAGTTAAAGTTTTTGTTTTAATAATTTCTTTTTGCACAAGAGGATTTGCTCCTTTTGTGTTAATTGATTGGGTGGGTAGCAGTAGGTGGGAAGCTGCAGAGAAGTGTGTAAGACTACAACTCTGCATCCTGGTCTGAGCCCTGGGTTGTCATGTTTTAGGGTGGCAAATAAATTCGTCCATATTTCTAGAAATGAGAGCTGCTCCTTCCAAAGTGGGATGGATGCCGTCTCTCCTCATCAGACCAGGTTTTCTCCAGAAAGATTGCCAGTTATCTATGTAGCCCACGTTGTTTGCTGGACACCATCTAGACAACCAGCGATTGTAGGACGACATGCGGCTAAACATGTCATCACTGGTCAGATTTGGCAGGGGTCCAGAGAAAACTACGGAGTCCCACATTGTTTTGGCAAAATTACACACCGATGCAACATTAATTTTAGTGACCTCCGATTGGGTGTCATTAACGCCGACGTGAATAACTATTTTACCGTATTTACGTTTATCCTTAGCCAGCAGTTTTAAATAGGATTCTATGTCGCCCGCTCTGGCCCCTGGAATGCATTTGACTATGGCCGCTGGTGTCACACCACTGCACATGGACCGTTGGATCTGTGCAACCACCTGGGCAGGGACTTTCATTTGATGGAAAAGTCTTTCTGCTCCAAACAGAAATCCTTTATGCAGAAACTATGCAGCTCCTACAGTCCTGAGCTAAGTTCTTGGCACTATAGAGGAGTTGGGTGCAGCTTGTACAAATAGTGGCATCAATATTCTCTCTTTGTGGGTAAGACTGATATGAGGTGCAGGGAAACAGAAACGGCAGTAACACAGCTCGGCAGGTAGGGGGCTCTGAGCAGCTGGGACACTTTGCTCCTGTTCGCTGACTCACTTTCTTCATCACGCTTTCTAAAAAAGATTATTTTCATTTCATTTGAATGTTGTCCCACCTCAGTGACTGCTGCTTCCCTCTCAGCTTCAAAGCTCTCAGTCCCACAGAGCAAACTCTGGGCCTCTCACCTGAGTCCCGGGACACAATGATCTCATGAGCCGGCCCGTCTCCGCCCTCGCCCCATGAGCGGACCTCCAACACCACATAGCCGTTATCTTCAGGCAGCGGCAGGGTCACAGACGTCTTTGTCTTGTCCAGAAACTTCAGGTCTGTCTGCTCTTCACGTTTGTACAGAACCTGACACACAAATCACAGGTGAGGCCAGAACTGGTTCATCCAATTTTTACATAACTGCTGGAAGTCACTTCTATTTTATGACCATGTTGTCCTCATGCAGAGGCTGGTACAAGCCCCATAAACATGACCTTTGATCTTTTTACGGCCTTTGTTCATTCTCCTATCTCTCATGGACAGTTAATAAGTCATAATCATGTGACACATCAGCAATGTCAGTACACAAGCACAGCGGGGACATGAAAGGAGCCAGGCAGGGTCCAAGTTTTACAGATGCAGATCAGTCAGACGGCAGGGCCCACATGAACTCCAGGAGTGGCACACACACACACACACACACACACACACACACAGACACACACACACAGACACACAGACACACACACACACACACACACACACACACACACACACACACACACACAGATACACACACACACACACACACACAGACACACGCGCACACACACACACACACACACACACACACACACGCGCGCACACACAGACACGGACACAACACACACACGCAGCAGCAGCAGCAAGGGGGGGGAGGCCTCACGTGTCCACGGGGCATCTGATAGTACTCACTTTGTATCCCAGTACAGCTGACTCATTGTGCATGGCCGTCACACGGTCCCACCTCACTGTTACTAAGGAGCCTTGAGTCTTCCATGAGATGTTGGCTGGAGGACGATTGGGAGCTGAAATGAAAACACAGACATCAAAAGAAGAAACAAAAGGGAAACATAGCAGAAAGAGAAATATTCTAAACTGATGACAGAAAAAGGAAAGCATGTGGATTGAGTTGCTCACTTGAAATAAGGGAATGATATGACAAGAAAAGCATTGAAATAAAGCCGCTACAGTACACAAGACGCATTCACACACAGTGATTAGCTACATAAAAAATACATGTCTCATCAATAAAGTTGTGCTTTACAGTGTGTGCTGAACACGTCCCACAGCAGAGGGGGAGGCCCGGCTCATTTAACTCGGAGGATCTCCATCTCTAACATTCCCCATTCAGGATTAATGAAGCATGATTTCATTCACCTCAGTGAGCCCAGAACACTGCGGTGACATTTGTACAGCTGTGTACTTTTATTGTTCCAGGGTAAAAAAGGCTGCTGCTTCTCAGCTGTACAGCTTCAACTGTGTTCTTCTTCTTGCCGTTTCTCACCATTATCCCACAGAAAGCAGAAGCACCCTCAGCTGTTTCATACACCAACTCTGTGTGGTGGAAATCTCGTGAAAAGGAAAGCTGCCTTCCCTCCTGAGCTAAGACTGACACTGACACCTCAACTCACTTCACTTCTTCATTACCGTCTGTATTTCAGAAAACCCGCCTCCTCATCACGCTTGTTCAGCAAGTCTAAGCCTGCCGGTGGCATGGAGTCTGTGCAGGGTCCCTGAAGCTTCAGCTCAGACTACAGGACAACTGATGCTTTAACCCTAACCCTAACCCTAACCCCAACCCTAACCCTAACCCTAACCCTAACCTACCCTACCCTAAACCTAACCCTAACCCCAACCCCAACCCTAACCCTACCCTACCCCTAACCTTAACCCCAACCCCAACCCTAACCCTACCCTACCCCTAACCTTAACCCCAACCCCAACCCCAACCCCAACCCCAACCCTACCCTACCTTACCCTACCCCTAACCCTAACCCTAACCTAACCTTAACTCTAACCCTAACCCTAACCTAACCTAACCTAACCTAACCTAACCTAACCTAACCCTAACCCTAACCCAACAGTGCAAGTGGATGGATTTCTTTTTCCCTCCAAAATCTTTCAACCAGGACAAACAAACAGACCCTCCCATTCCACCAAACTGGTAAGTACACACAAACTATAAGATTTACATTTGAAGATTTTTGATGGAAAAAACAAGAGCTGGACTGTACAAGGTTTTTGAAAGTATAATTTTACTCTGGTTACAAGGCCTTTACAACGGGTTTGAAAAACAACAGGCCTTTGATTCACAGAAACAGAGTCACCACATGGAGGAGCCCTTTGTTTGAAACAACAGGTCCGCCATTTTGAACAAAAGCAGAACAACAGGTCCGCCATTTTTGAACAAAGACAAAATAACAGAAACTGAACAGTATAAAACCGAATTCAGGGCAAGCTTAAAGATAAACGTTTTATCACCAAATTGGACACAGAACTATCCTTTAGACCTGATCACCTAAGGGGCTGCCACAAAGGAGGGCGTATGGTGATAAACAGCTGAAACGCCTGCTGATGTTGTGGTTCACCACTGATGAATTAGTCCTGAAATTGTTTAAGAAAAACTAGCTTAGCTTCCTGGTAGAGTGGAAATGCAGCTGGCATCTCCAGGCTAACAGCGTTACAAAACCTCAACAATAGGCCACAATATTCCAAATTTCAAATTCCAAATTTATGAAGAGGGATCAATCGCTTTTTCAGTTTGCATGCTCACAGTCCTGTAAGATAACTGGCTGCTGGTTTCTATGTTCTTATGATAGGATTACCCCACAGGAATGACCTTAGCGACTGGTTCGGCCACAACATTATGGAAATGACTGGCATAAAGGTATCAGATTAAAAAGCTTTTAGGAAAAATGATGACAACTTGGACACTTTTCCACTTTTGACACAGGACCCAGAGGCTTCCAGTTTATTGAGTCAACTGTTTAATAAGTCAATAACTTCAACCAGAATTGTGTGTATATATATAACCTTTCCCTTTCACTGAACCCTAAGGTAACAGGAACATGCTGGATCACAGGACTGTATGCCTAACCATAAGTCCAGGTATGAGCCACATTTTGAAAAATGAATCTTTAATTTATACTTTTTAATAAATTCATAATCCCATTAATTATCATGTATATAACCTTTCCCTTTCACTAAACTCTAACCCTAAAGTCACAGGAACATGCTGGATCACAGGACTTTATGCCTAACCATAAGTCCGGATACAAGCCACATTTTGAAAAATTATATTTTTTTATAATTTCATAATCCCATTGATCATCATGTATATAACCTTTCCCTTTCTCTAAACTCTAAGGTAACAGGTCTAGGCTGTGTCACAGGACTGCACGCCTAACCATGACCGGGACTCACATTACACATTTTGAAAAAATAACATTAATGTTTAATACTTTTTAAAAAATTGAATAATTTCTCTTCTGCTCTCCCTTCTTTTGCATCACATAACACACACCGATATGGACCCTGTGTCTATTGCACCCACTTGAAACATAACTCAAAAACGCACGGAGTTTCCCACGGCCTCCTGAGTTACTCCAAGACCATTCCAGCACACCCAGCAGCAACCAGCCGGGTCCTGAGGACAGTGCACCCCCCTGGCACCTATACCACACTCCATGGTGACCGAACAGTTCTGAACTGGAAAGTCACGTAGGAGGGGAGCCACTGAGTTATAAACTCCTAATACCTAACCCTCTGTAGATCTGTGCCTCACCCCAGTTGGGTGAGGCACAGCACCACCCTGTGGGAGTGTTTGGAGGTTCGAGCAGATTAAAGAGAGAGTATTCCTTATTGAAAGTTTTATCTCTACGATATTAGTGAGGTCTTGACATCACAACCTAATCTAAGCGTAACGACCCACTGGGTCAGGGAGTGAGCCAAAGCTAACAGCCTCCATGTGAGGGGACAGAGAAATGCTTTACAGTACAAACGCTAAGTGTTTCTCAGCTGTGTGCAGTGAGTGCTGGAAGCGTACGTGGTTTCCTGGTGGTCACAGTGGTGCGTGGTGAGGGCGGCCCAGTGCCGGCGCTGTTATATGCCAGAACCGCAACATGATATCGAGTGCTGGGTCGAAGGCCAGAGACCCTGGCTGTGGCTTCCAGCCCCGCTGTCCTCACTCGGTCCGCCGCTGCTTCCCGCTCGTGCTGCCGCCAGTATCGGATCTGAGGACACACGTGACACAAGATGCCTTGAGATTGATAGGCCTCCTCACATCCTGCACACAGCACACACAGTATCACCTCCACGAGAAGGCCAAAGGAATAAATCAGTTCAGCTGAAACCCCATCGACCCCCAGAAAACCACACAAGAGCTCATTTTGCTATTCGTTGATCATCTTACTTGGGTGTTAGATATTTAACAGACCCAGAAAAACAGATTCAGTATTTCATCCTGCTTTAATGCTGATTCTGAAGAACATGCTGTCCTTTGGTTTTTCCTCCATCTTTGTGCTCTGTCCAGATAACCTGTTTTCCACAGTTGCAGTCTATGCTGCTGAAGAAACGCCCAGATGTGTGCTGATGCAGGTCATCACCTCATATCCTCTGAGGATACCGTTGGCGCTGAGCTGCCGGACGGGCTCCCACGACACCTGGATCTCAAAGGCAGACAGTGCTGTGGCGTTGATGTTGGGAGGTCCCACTGTTGGCTCTGTGAGGACACAGTCACAGCGAAACAAACTTCACAGTGAACACTGGCATTGCTGTACAAATCTTTACAATCGTGCTCATTCCAGTGTGAGCGCCTCTGTGGCTGTGGCCTGAAAGGGTTGGCTGCCCTCTAGTGGTGAGAGAAAACACTGTGGGTGGAGACCATTTCAGAGCATCCATCCATGCACCCTCACCCTACTCCTCGGGTCAATGTAGAGTCACCAGTTAGCCTGACATGCATGTTTTTGGGCGGGGAGGAAGCCACACATGTACAGTCCACACAGAAAGAACCAGCTGGGATGCAAAGCAGGAACCCTCTGCTGTCAACACGGTGCTAACCACCACCACCTATCAGTATGCTCACAGAGAAGAGCTGACAGCCATGTTGGTGCTGACTGGTGTAAAGAAACAATCAGCTGAGGCAGCTTAAAGTGACAGAATCAGCTCACTGCTGCCTCACAGGTGCAGCCGAGTATTCTACAGTATTCTACAGTATTCTACAGTATCCTACAGTATCCTACAGTATCCTACAGTATTCTACAGTATTCTACAGTATTCTACAGTATTCTACAGTATCCTACAGTATTCTACAGTATTCTACAGTATTTTACACATCTGCCTGTGAAGCCCACGTAGCGCCCGCAGAGCCTTACACTCTACAGAAGAATGTCATGAAAACATGTTACACTTCTGTACACTGTGACCTTTAACTTTTCATGAGCTGCCTCAGGAAGTGCTGACAAACTGCCGACTCAGCTGGGCTCTGTAGCAGAAAAACAAAGAGGGTAAAGAGGGAAACATCCCAGTGACTCACCTTCTTCAGCTGAGTGCACCGCTGCAGTCTGGCTGAATGGACCTTCTCCTCTGCGGTTGAAAGCTTTGATCTTTACTTCGAAGGGACTGTATGGTGTCAGGCTTTGGTTGTAGTAGACGTATCGAGAGGATTCCACGTGTGGTATTCTCACCTCCAACCATGAGGATGTGTCTTTCTTCCTGAATGCCAAGATGTAGCCAAAGCCATCACCATTCTGGTACTCTCGGGCCATGGGCTGAAGGATTCAGGGCAAAAGGAGCATGTCAGCACAGATAAGTGAGGTGGGCTCAAACTTCCCAGTGTGTTTGCATCAGGCCCCTTTCATTGTGGGATCCACTTTTTAAGCTCTTTATGCAAACACTTCCAAAAGGGTGGCTTCACTTGTAAGTTCGTACATTCAAATTGAAAAAGGATAAACAGGAAACAGACAGTCAGGGGTGTGCCCAAAGTGGACCCCCGAGTTCCAATCATCTGGTTTTCAACAGCTGGAGGTCTGAATGATGCTCAATGGTTGATTCCATTAGCACACACATGATCATTCCAAGCAGACAGCTTTATGTTTCAGTAAATAAGTCACGTGGGTTCATCTCACATTTCAAAGGGTTTGAGTGAAAAGAACAAGGAAAGGTGAGAAATGCTGCGCTCCAGCAATTAGCCAGCAGTGACCCACCCAGAGACACTAACATGCCTGTCCGGAAAAGTCCAAGACAAACAGTAGCCCCTTTCACACTGAGACCCGCTACCATCGCGGGTCCAAATTGCCACTTCGACCCGCGTCGAGCAATGTGAAAGCTTGGCGTATTAGGTGACCCGTGTCGCCTGAAGCCGAGTTCAGGGGGCGTGGCCCAGTGGCAGAGCGTCACACGAAACACATAAAATACTGGGCGTGTACAATGACGTAAGCACAAGCCATGCGTCGGAGGTAGGGTGAAATACAGAGTGGCTTCCTCCCCAGATGGCGTGGCACATGTCAAAATATGGCCAGTCCAATCGCCCCAGTGTTTCCCACACACAGACTAATTCGTGGCGGTGCGCCACAGATTAAACACCGGCCGCCACATATTGCGTTTCGTTATGTTTTATTTTTTTTTTAACGCTATTTAAAAAATACTCGTATTCGTTAAGCTGCATTTCCTTTCCCTGCTCTCCCTCCGTCTGTCTCAGTCACGCGTCTCTCTCACATAGCCTACGCACACACACACACACACACACACAGCCCCTCCCCTCCGTGCTTCCCTGGAAGCGTGGAAGCTTGCTAGTCTCAGCGTCGCGTAGATTAGCTCAACCGAAAGAATTCACGAAAGGTTGGTATCACGTGCACCTTTATAAAATCACACATTAAAAAGTCCTATAAAAATATTTTATATTTTGAATACAATGTTGTCCCGTCCCGTCCCGTCCCGACCCATAGCAAGCGATTACGCCTTCTTTATAAAGTTAACTAGTTGCAAGTTTGCCGTAAAAAAAATATGTAGTTGGGTTGTCGAGGTCTAAACACTAGCAGCTGTGAATCAAATAAAGTAGTTTTTTTAAACTCTTACACTGAATGTTTGCTGCTTCATTCATCCAGATGAGTATTGAAAAATATTTTCCGCGATTGAAAAAGAGAAGTGCGTGTTGAGGATGAGGAGCAGCCTGAACCGGAGGTATCAGTCTGAAACAGAGCTGAACAGTCCCACCAGTGTAATTAGCTATGTTATTCATTTGTTTACAATGAAGATGTGAAAATCTGCAGATAAGCCGCACCTGTGTCACCCACCGTGACACAGGTGTCACACATCCTTACGTCCCCCATAATTTTCCTTGATGGAGAAATGATCCAGGTTCTTAAGTCCCAATGTGACATATATGTCACATTACAGATCTCTGACAGTGGGGGGTGGTATTCTGGAAAAAAATTCTGAAATGGGTTCTATGTGGTCTATTTAGTCTGTGTTATAACCCCCTTAATAAAGTTTTGTGTGACCAATTATTAACGAAGGAATTATTTTGAAGAATTTTAATTTTTTACACCCAACCCCCCCCCGGCCCACCACCACACATTGACTTCACATCCGTGGGAAACACTGCGCCCTCTGCCACTCCTGCCGTTGTGGTCATTAACCGCATTAACTTTTTCCTCATGGCTTTCAGTTTGTTGGTCACCTGCGTCTTGCTGCGTGGGAAACCGCGCTCTCTCATCTTTCTCGCCAACCCTTCCAGCAGAGGTCCATCTTTCACCGCCCCGACATGTGGCGGTAAATAACGTCCTCTGCTCGGAGGCTGAGGAGCTCGCGGACCTGCTTGTCTCCCCAGTTGGCCATCTTCAAAAATGTCTCCAACTTGATGTAAAACAGAGTAAAACTTGAAGTGAAACTTGTCCTCAGCTGTCGCTGTTGTTCTGAATCAGCTGTCCATTCTGTCTTTTAAACTCCTCACGTCACGCCACGCCACGCCCATCCCATCCCGCGTCAATTGCTTTCACATCAAACTCGGCTCGGCAAAAAGACTAGGGTCCGACGCGGGTCGAATGCCGAGTCGAGTTGACACGCCAGCCCGGGTCGGCAGTGTGAAAGGAACAGCGGACACGCTAAATTCGCGAATTAAACGCGGGTTCTTCCTCAGTGTGAAAGGGGCTAATGAGACTTATTACTGCCACTTATAACGCATTTCCACTAGCTTGGCACGGCTTGGTTTGGGTGTGTTTCCATTACAACCGAGTATCACTTCGTGCCTCCTCGACGTGGGTGGGGTCGTCGTAACACGGCTGCGCGAAACCTCCGTGACGTCATTTACACGGCGCCGAGCGTCCGGACCTCCTCGACTGACCAAGGAGTGGATTTCCTCTGCGAAGCCATCTCCTAGCAGTACAAACTGAAGCAGTAAAATTTGGAGTCTTGTCTTGAGTCTTGTATTTATTTACATTCTAGTCGGTCGTCGCGCGGTTATGACGCTTCCAGTGACGACACTCATCGGCCAATCAGTGGAAGGCAGTCGGCTGACGTCACGTTTTAGTAACGCTTCGACTCACTTGGAACCAGGGCTGAGGTGATACCAAAGTCTACCGGGTTGCAGGTACTGCGTGCTAGTGGAAACACGCAAGCGAGCCGAAGCGAGCTGGTGGAAACGCGCAATTAGAATCTTGGGTAATAATACTCAGTCTGTTTGACTTATTTTTGGGGGAAAAGTTAGTTAGTACACAGTTTACACAGTAAGTTTCAGGCTCCATAGGTGTTTGCTTTTAAATCCATCCCATAATATCATGTGATGGTGATGTCCAGAGGCAGCACAGAGAGAGCCTACAGCTCTCCATGATGCTGGGATGAGCTTACTGCCATGTTCTCAGAGAAGAGTGCAGAGAGGAGCTGCTGCAGCCCTGCTGGCTTCTTTCTGCTGATTGCACTTTAAGCTAACGCTTTCTCCAACATGGAACGATCTGGAAATGCTACATGCAGATTAATCAAGTGACACTACTTTTCATTTGAGGTGTAGCAGCCAGTTTGTCTTTGTTCTAAATGAGGGACATCATTGTTAAAGAGCTGATGTGATGGCTCGACGGCTGGGACACTGTTGTCTCTGCGGCTTTGGTCACTCTTTTTAAATGTGTGTCCCGCACGAGCATCACATGAGAAAAAAGAAAGGAGAGCAAGGACTGAGGTGAGAATCCTGGAAACACTACAACATAAAGACTGAAGAGAAACTCAAAATAGTCTTTATCTAACCTTCATTAAGTAGTAGTCCAGACACAATAATAGCTGTTAGTGAGCAGCATGCTGTAATAAGCTGTAATAAACTATAATAAACTATAATGAGCTGTAATAAGATGTAATAAGTTGTAATAAACTGTAATAAGATGTAATAAGCTGTAATAAACTATAATAAACTATAATAAACTATAATAAGCTATAATAAACTATAATAAACTATAATAAGCTGTAATAAACTGTAATAATATGTAATAAGCTGTAATAAACTGTAATAAGATGTATTAAGATGTAATACGCTGTAATAAACTGTAATAAGATGTAATAAGATGTGATAACATGTAATAAACTGTAATAAGCTGTAATAAACTGTAATAAGATGTATTAAGATGTAATAAGCTGTAATAAACTGTAATAAACTGTAATAAGATGTATTAAGATGTAATAAGCTGTAATAAGCTGTAATAAACTGTAATAAGATGTAATAAGATGTGATAACATGTAATAAACTGTAATAAGCTGTAATAAGCTGTGTACACAGACAGCACACACACACTCACCGCCCAGGTAACAATCAGTTCATTGCGATCTCCCCCTCCTCCACTAAGCCCACTCGGGGCCACAGTGGGAGCTGCAGGCAGAATATACAACACAAAAATGAAATATATATATATATATATATATATATATATATGTATATAGATATGTATAGTATCTATGTTAATCTTCTTATCTAATCAGTTTCTGAGAGACACTACTTGTGACATCTCACCTGCTTGTTGTGTGCGGATGATGTGGGAGGGCATGCTGGGCTCTCCACTGCCCAAAATGTTGCTGGCAATAACCCGGAATTCATAATCCATCCAGGGCATCAGACCAATGACACGAGCAGACTCTGCATTCCCTTCGATGTTCTCTGGCTCTGGGGCACAGAGAGGGGATACATGGTTACGTACAGGGAGGGAACCAGTCGCTCTCCTTTAGTAGCCTTTTCTGAAGGAAGTCAACCTTTCAACCAAAAAATGAGTTTTAACCTAAACCCTCAAACTAAGTCTGAACTCTCCAATATGGAGGTATATGCATATACATATCATACCATACCTTATGCATATACATATCATACCATACCTTATGCATAAGATACACAACAAACCAAGGTTCCTTCCCCCCAGAAGACACTCCAAGGCCACAATGATTTGGTCCCCACAATGTGACTGTTTTTAGCTACCTATAACTTGTGTAACAGACAGACACACACACACACACACACACACACACACACTCACGTGTCCTCATCTTCCTCCACTCTGATGACAGAGACGATCGGCCCATTATGACGTATTTGCCGATGGGACTGTGGTTATCGTAGCCACGACTCCACCTGAGCTCCAATGATGTCTGAGCCACGTTCTTCACCAGTAAACCTCCAGGAGGTCCGGGTGGGCCTGGACACAACAGAGAGAGGTTAGTGTGAAGTAAATGCTCAGTAATTCAGTTTCTGTGGCACAGCAGAGGGAGCACGCAGCTGCAGTTCAGTGTACAAGCTGTTGGTAAAAGGGTCATCTATGGGATAGAAGGATATTTTTGAGTAATCTGATGATCGGGACACTTTTACTCATTCTAAAAACTCAAACAAAACCTTTGTTTGAACACTTAACAACCGATTGCTAAAATGATCCCAGTTGAAAAACTGACTGCTGTATCAGAGGGGGATGCAAAGCAAGACCTTCCACAACATATACAGCCTGTGTTCAAACTCCCATCCTTTCCACATCGTACAGAGCCTGTGCATCTGCCTTCTCTACTACACCTTTCCTTCCATATAACTTTCAATAGCAAAAATTCATAAATGCATGTAAATTGAAACCAGACCATACAAACAAAGCAGCAAGTGTGAGTGGTGGAGCTGACAGTGAGTGCCTGAAGGGCTGCGGTCAGACCATCAGACAGCGCATGGCCATCAGAGCTGGCCTGTTAACACCAGAGTGGTGCAAAAAGAGTGGCGACACTCCCAATTCAATTCAATTCAATTCATTTTTATTTATATAGCGCCAAATACAACAAATGTCATCTCAAGGCACTTAGATAATAAAGTCCAATTCAAGCCAATTGGAATTCAATTCATTGTAATCATAATTATTCATAAAATAATCCAATTCGTTCATATGGCTCTGCACTGTTGAAAATCACCCGATAGCGAGCCAGGTCCCTTTAGCCAGTGCGGAGCCACCTAACATAACTAGCTCAATTAGCCTCCCCCTAGCAGAACCTGAGCAGCCAGGATTACAACGTGGCTGGGTGACTGTCAGGAAGAGGCATAGCTCTAAAGTCAAGCCCGTTGTTCACCATCGACCTGTTCACGCTTCAAACAGATTTTCCCCACTCAGCGACACACCCGCTGAGGACAAAACCCTGGTAACTGGCAGCTCTATAGTCAGAAACGTGGCATTAGAGACACCAGCGGCCATAGTCAAATGCATTCCAGGGGCCAGAGCGGGCGACGTAGAATCCTATTTAAAACTGCTGGCTAAGGATAAACGTAAATACGGTAAAATAGTTATTCACGTCGGCGTTAATGACACCCGGTTACGCCAATCGGAGGTCACTAAAATTAATGTTGCATCGGTGTGTAATTTTGCCAAAACAATGTGGGACTCCGTAGTTTTCTCTGGACCCCTGCCAAATCTGACCAGTGATGACATGTTTAGCCGCATGTCGTCCTACAATCGCTGGTTGTCTAGATGGTGTCCAGCAAACAACGTGGGCTACATAGATAATTGGCAATCTTTCTGGAGAAAACCTGGTCTGATGAGGAGAGACGGCATCCATCCCACTTTGGAAGGAGCAGCTCTCATTTCTAGAAATATGGACGAATTTATTTGCCACCCTAAAACATGACAACCCAGGGCTCAGAGCAGGATGCAGAGTTGTAGTCTTACACACTTCTCTGCAGCTTCCCACCTGCTGCTAACCACCCAATCAATTAACACAAAAGGAGCAAATCCTCTTGTGCAAAAAGAAATTATTAAAACAAAAACTTTAACTGAACAAAAACATCAAACTATTAAATTTGGTTTGCTGAATATCAGATCTCTCCTTTCCAAGTCTCTGTTAGTGAATGAGTTGATGTGTGATCATCATATTGATATATTTTGTCTTACAGAAACCTGGCTGCAGCAGGAGGATCATGTTAGCATCATGTTAGCATCATGTTAGCATCATGTTAGCATTAATGAAGCAACTCCCTCTGACTGTTTAAATGTTCACGTTCCTGGAACCACAGGCAGAGGAGGAGGAGTGGCAGCTATTTTCAGATCAGGGTTACTAATCAGTCCCAGACCCAAGATTAGTTTGAGCTCTTTTGAATCTCTGATTCTCAGTTTTTCCCACGCAAAGTGGAAATCCCAGAAACCTCTTGTGTTTGTTGTTGTGTATCGTCCACCTGGCCCTTATTCTGAGTTTCTGTCTGAATTCTCAGAGTTTTTATCCCAGTTAGTGCTGAATACAGATAAAGTCATTGTAGTGGGTGACTTTAATATTCATGTAGATGTTGAAAATGACAGCCTGAATATGAACTTTAATTCTATATTGGACTCTATTGGATTTTCTCAGAGTGTTCACAGACCGACTCACTGCCTTAATCACACCCTTGTGATCTTGTGCTGACTTATGGCATTGAGAGTGAACAGTTAACAGTGTTCCCTCATAACTCTGTCTTATCTGACCATTTTCTGATAACCTTTGAGTTTACATTACTTGACTATACAGTTTCTGAGAAGAAATTTACGTATAGAAGGTGTCTATCAGAGGATGCTGTAACCAGATTTAAAGAGTTAATTCCATCATCCTTTTCTTCACTGCCATGTGCAGATATGACAGAGGACGACTACCTAAACTTTACTCCAGCAGCACTTGACTCTCTTGTTGACAGCACTATAGTTTCAATGCGTACAGCACTGGACAATGTTGCCCCTCTGAAAAGGAAGGTAATCAGTCAGAAGAGGTTGGCTCCTTGGTGTAATTCACAGCTGCGTGCTTTAAAGCAGACTGCAAGAAAGCTGGAGAGACAGTGGCGTTCCTCTAATTTAGAAGAGTCTCAGTTAGTCTGGAAAGATAGTTTAACAATGTATAAGAAAGCCCTTCGTAAAGCTAGAACTGCTTATTATTCATCATTGATAGAAGAGAATAAGAATAATCCCAGGTTTCTCTTCAGTGCTGTAGCCAGTCTGACTAAGAGTCCGAGCTCTGCTGAGCCAGTTATTCCTTTAACTCTCAGCAGTGATGATTTCATGAGCTTCTTTATCAATAAAATTGTTTCCATCAGAGAGAAGATTGATGGAGTCCTTCCCACTATTATCAGTGATGTATCATCAAGTACAGCAGCTTTAGAAGTATCTTTAGAACCTGATTTGTATTCAGACGGCTTCTGCCCAGTTGATCTCTCTGAACTAACAACAGCAATAGTCTCTTGTAAACCATCAACTTGTGTTTTAGACCCAATCCCAACCAGACTGTTCAAGGAGGTTTTCCCATTAATTGACACTTCCATATTGGATTTGATCAATCTGTCTTTGTTGACAGGATATGTACCTCAGACTTTTAAGGTTGCTGTAATTAAACCTTTACTTAAAAAACCTACTCTTGATTCAGAAGTGTTGGCTCATTATAGACCTATATCCAATCTCCCTTTTATGTCTAAAGTTCTTGAAAAAATAGTTGCAGCTCAGCTTTGTGATCACTTACACAGAAATAATCTGTTTGAAGAGTTTCAGTCAGGATTCAGAGTGCATCATAGCACAGAAACTGCACTGCTGAAAGTTACCAATGATCTCCTCTTAGCCTCTGATAGCGGACTTGTGTCTGTGCTTGTCCTGTTGGATCTCAGTGCTGCATTTGATACGGTCGATCACAGTATCTTATTACACAGACTTGAACATGTTATTGGGATTAAAGGAACTGCATTAGGCTGGTTTAAGTCATATTTATCTGATAGATTTTAGTTTGTTCTTGTAAATGAAGAATCTTCCTCACACACCAGAGTAAGTCATGGAGTTCCCCAGGGTTCTGTGCTTGGACCGATTCTTTTCACTTTATACATGCTTCCATTAGGTAACATTATTAGACAGCATGGCATAAATTTCCATTGCTATGCTGATGATACTCAGCTGTACTTATCTATAAAACCAGATGAACCCAATAGGTTGGTCAGACTACAAGCATGTCTTAAAGACATAAAGACCTGGATGACTCAGAACTGTCTGCTTCTAAATTCAGACAAACTGAAGTCGTTATCTTTGGACCTGAGCGTTTCAGGGAGAAATTGTCTAGCTATATAGTTACTCTAGATGGTATTTCCTTGGCTTCTAGTTCTACAGTGAGGAACCTTGGAGTTATTTTTGACCAGAATTTATCATTTGACTCGCATATAAAACAGGTTTCTAGGACTGCCTTCTTTCACCTTCGTAATATTGTTAAAATCAGGAACATCTTGTCTCAGAGTGATGCAGAAAAACTGCTCCATCCATTTGTTACTTCAGGATTGGACTGCTGTAATTCTTTATTATTGGGCTGTCCCACATATTCTCTGAAAAGCCTTCAGCTGATCCAAAATGCTGCAGCCAGAGTTCTGATGAGAACTAACAGGAGAGATCATATTTCTCCAGTTTTAGCTTCTCTTCATTGGCTCCCTGTTAAATTCAGAATAGAATTTAAGATTCTTCTCCTTACATATAAAGCTCTTAATGACCGAGCTCCATCATATCTTAAAGATCTCATTGTAAGATATTTTCCTAACAGAGCACTTCGTTCCCAAACTGCAGGTTTACTTGAGGTTCCCAGAGTTTCTAAAAGTAGAATGGGAGGCAGAGCCTTCAGTTATCAGGCCCCTCTCTGTGGAACCAGCTGCCAGTTTGGCTTCAGGAAGCAGACACTCTTTCCACTTTTAAGACCAGGCTTAAAACTTTCCTTTCTGATAAAGCTTATAGTTAGGGATGGCTCAGGTGATCCTGAAACATCCCATAGTTAAGCTGCTATAGGCCCATACTGCTGGATCCCATTGTTTTTGAATTGGCTCTATATGAGCGAATTGGATTATTTTATGAATAATTATGATTACAATTAATTGAATTCCAATTGGCTTGAATTGGACTTTATTATCTAAGTGCCTTGAGATGACATTTGTTGTATTTGGCGCTAAATAAATAAAAATGAATTGAAAAATATAGAGCCAATTCAAAAACAATTTCCTAGCTAAGGAAACCAACAGATTGCACTGAAAACTTTTTGTTTTTCGGTCCAATCTCCCGGCCTGAGCGTGCCTGAGGCGACTGTGGAGAGAAACGACTCCCTTTGAACAGGAAGAAACCTCTGGCAGAACTAGCCTGGCGACGCCATCCTACGTACTTCCGCCCAAAGATTTTGGCTCCGCACATAGTCTGGCCAAATCCCCCTACCTCGGTTCGCTCAGTGTTTTGCCAATCAGCAAACAGTTGCGAGTGGTGACGCAGAACTCACGCGCGGAGTCCATTGTAGTCCATATAATTGTAGTTCAACCGCAGCGGAAATAAACATGGCGACGGAAGAACGCTAGAAGCTATCCATGAAGTTGTCTCAACTCTGGAGATCATTACACAATTAAAACGAGGGCAAGAGGAATGCCTCG
The DNA here is from genome assembly GCF_027942865.1 of Odontesthes bonariensis. Classification (NCBI taxonomy): domain Eukaryota; kingdom Metazoa; phylum Chordata; class Actinopteri; order Atheriniformes; family Atherinopsidae; genus Odontesthes; species Odontesthes bonariensis. Next base: position 45,101,116 of record NC_134508.1, on the reverse strand, counting down.
TCAATTTTGTTAGTGGCAAGGATGTCGTAGCTCTCCTTCCAACTGGCTTTGGGAAAAGTTTGATTTATCAAATGGTACCGGTATAATGAAAGCGGATGTGGGAAGCGTGATTCGTGAGCTAGAGCCTCGCGAGAGTAAGCATGAACCTCGGCGCATAACCAACGTCATTTCTAAACATTATGATTGGTTAAGGGAACTCCGTTACTCCAATGAATTTAAGTTGCTGGGTAAGGTCCCGCCCTCCATGGAAACGGATTCCTCTTGGGTTTTCCCAGACTGTTTGACAGAGTCAGCAGTCGGCTTTCGCCCAGACTATGGCAGAACCAGACTCAGGAAGGGTGGCCATCCGCCTCGACCAGCTGGGGTTTGAGAAGACAGAAAGGAGGGGGGGGGGGGGATTTTGTACTGGATGTTCGTTGATATTACTCCGCCACCGCTAATAAAATAGTGCGAGCATGAACGAGCTCCCAAATAAAACACGACAGAAGCAACTTTTCGCAACAAAATTTGATATGGATTACCAGTGCACACCAGTAACCACTCCGGTGAGTTGATAATTTTGAAAACGGACGTTTATTGTGCTTTTACGGACCTTTTTGGACATGCATATGACTTGTCATTCTGAAGCAGGTTGAGATGAATCAAAATTAGGCAAATACCGGAGACAGCAGTAAACATCAAAAAAGCGGTGAGGGGGGTTCTAAAACATTGCAGACGACTCAGAAAAGAGGCTTAATGTTGAAAATACCGCAGTTCCCCTTTAACTATGGGATGTTTCAGGATCACCTGAGCCATCCCTAACTATAAGCTTTATCAAAAAGGAAAGTTTTAAGCCTGGTCTTAAAAGTGGAAAGGGTGTCTGCTTCCCGGACATTTACTGGCAGCTTATTCCACAAGAGAGGGGCCTGATAACTGAAGGCTCTGCCTCCCAAACTGGCAGCTGGTTCCACAGAGAGGGACCTGATAACTGAAGGCTCTGCCTCCCAAACTGGCAGCTGGTTCCACAGAGAGGGGCCTGATAACTGAAGGCTCTGCCTCCCAAACTGGCAGCTGGTTCCACAGAGAGGGGCCTGATAACTGAAGGCTCTGCCTCCCATTCTACTTTTAGAAACTCTGGGAACCTCAAGTAAACCTGCAGTTTGGGAACGAAGTGCTCTGTTAGGAAAATATCTTACAATGAGATCTTTAAGATATGATGGAGCTCGGTCATTAAGAGCTTTATATGTAAGGAGAAGAATCTTAAATTCTATTCTGAATTTAACAGGGAGCCAATGAAGAGAAGCTAAAACTGGAGAAATATGATCTCTCCTGTTAGTTCTCATCAGAACTCTGGCTGCAGCATTTTGGATCAACTGAAGGCTTTTCAGAGAATATGTGGGACAGCCCAATAATAAAGAATTACAGCAGTCCAATCCTGAAGTAACAAATGGATGGAGCAGTTTTTCTGCATCACTCTGAGACAAGATGTTCCTGATTTTAACAATATTACGAAGGTGAAAGAAGGCAGTCCTAGAAACCTGTTTTATATGCGAGTCAAATGATAAGTTCTGGTCAAAAATAACTCCAAGGTTCCTCACTGTAGAACTAGAAGCCAAGGAAATACCATCTAGAGTAACTATATAGCTAGACAATTTCTCCCTGAAGCGCTCAGGTCCAAAGATAACGACTTCAGTTTTGTCTGAATTTAGAAGCAGACAGTTCTGAGTCATCCAGGTCTTTATGTCTTTAAGACATGCTTGTAGTCTGACCAACCTATTGGGTTCATCTGGTTTCATAGATAAGTACAACTGAGTATCATCAGCATAGCAATGGAAATTCCCACACACTTCTATAGAAAGGAAGGAATGCAGAAGTCACGTGGGTCACGGAGACGCCAATAGTTCCAAACAAGAGACGCAGCTCCGTTGATCTCAATTGCTCGTCAAGAACAATTACTGGTAAGTTCATGAAATAACAGCATTTTAAACGTTTTTTACATTTTTAAGCATAAGCTATCAGAAGTATACTCTTAGACATCGTTATTTTTACATTTGGTTAGCATGAAATGTCGGTGTTGATGTTAAAAATGGAATGGATTTAGGGACCTAACTGAAAGCTTGGTAACAGGCTAACGTGAGGTAATTAACGTGATCATTTCACTGAAGTCCGTTAACTTTTTATTGTCAGGTGACATTGTGTAAAGTTGTTTTGATTGTTAGGTTTTAAAACATTACCAAAATACTATCATATGCCTATAGTAATAATACATTTAATACATTTTGGTATTTCTGAAGTATTTTCTCTGGTAAATTGATGAAATTACTCGTCAAGAACAATTACTGGTAAGTTAATAAAATAGAGTTGCTCTCGGAACAGCCTGTAGGGGGAGCTCCATAATGGGCTTTTTGAGAAGTTACATTGTATTGCTTTAAATTACAACATTTTTGGCATTTTGAGGCATTAGCTGCCTGGTCTTTAATTAAGTAAGTAAGTTTTTTTCAGCATGACTTTGCAGCTGTGATAATGAATTTATGAATTTCTCTGTTGTTGTTGTCAGGGAGGTCAGCAGATGTGGTGGTCGCTGCTGTCATGGATCAACCCTTATTAGGGCTTCAGCACATTTCTACAATGTCCAAACCCTTGAATTTGATCAAATACAGTTCATTGTTGCAGATTAATCTACCCAACAGTATAAATAGCAGTAAAATAACTTCTTTATTAAGGCTTGTTTTACATTTTCCATGATGACATTTTATAATGAAATGTTTGGTTTAAATCTGTTTGTCTGACACATTTATTTTGTCATTTAATATGGTTTTAACCAGAAAAAAAGTTTAGATTAATATTTTAATCAATTAATTCATATTTTACAGTAGTTTTCTGTCTTGAAGCCAGTAAACAGGGTTACAGATGCATGTATTCAGTTCACATGAGAAATATAGAATAATTAGGTCTTCTACAGAAAAGAAGAACTGATCCCGGCTCATCAGTCAAAGCATCTACAGCCACATATTTCCCTCCAAGTCATTTAAAGCTTCTTTAAAACAATTTATTCAGCTCAGCTTTGCCATTCAGCTCATTGTCCATCTGACACCAGAGAGAACAGACAGACTGAATGACATCTTCTACAGATGGAGTGTTTGGGACAACAGGAGTAAGTCCTGGGAACAGACAGTAACGTCAGGCTCTGTTGGAGGATGTAGATCTGAAGGTAAGCTGGACCACTGGCATGATGAATTATAAAGGAGGACGAGGTAGCTGTCCTCTGCTAGCATGCAGGGATACCCTCTAAGATTTAAAACGGTGATAAATGTGTCTCTGCCGTTCCAAAAAAGAAAAATGTTGATAAAACACATCGTCAGTGAAGTGATCAATGCACATTATTGGTCAATATTTACCGAAAATTGCGTCGTTGTGTCAAAGTGACTGTTTTTGTGCTCCGTCCTGCTAAGACCCGTTCAGACTGACTGACAGCGCTGGGACGTTTGGAACTCCGGAGGCTCACATGAACCACGTGACACGCGACATCAAAGCGTGACGGAACTCTGAATCAGTCTGTAGCTCTGGTTAACACTGCACAGAATAAGACAAAGCTCACTCACTTCCCTTTTATTTCGGAAAAACTGCTTCCCCAGAATCTGCTGCTGGAAGTCCCACTGATCGCAGAAAAGCTGGATTCTGTTACAGATGCTCATTCAAGATTCCCCCTTTATGACTCTGGCAACTGTAAATGCAACACTTGTGAGAACACCCGCGTGATGGTTCTTACCTCGAACAACCAGTTTAGCTGAAGCAGAAGCGCTGTCCACGACAGTCTGAGCGGTGCAGGTGAACATCCCCGCCTGACTCAGCTCAACATTCACGACCAACAAGTCACCAATGATTTCCTTCTGTGGGGGACAGAAGAGGTGGACACTGTTGGACAGTTTCACTGACAGAACATGAAGAGTATGCCAGATAGGTTTCATTCAACTAACAGGGAGGAGCAGCAACATGGACTCAACCTTCCACCCTGAAACATACTCTGTTCAACATGTCCCTTTGGTGATACAACTCTAAATTGTTTCCTTTCATGGTTATCAATCAGTCACTTTGAGTTAGTTCTCAAGCAAACACATACAGGTGAGTCTACATCATCTGTTTAATAAAGAAAGGAGAGCGATGATGAATCCTGCAGGCTCCACAGACGGATCCATTTGAATTAGGAAGACAACCTTGGTCAGAATCTTTAATGGCACAGCGGATTCACCAGTGGAACATGTTTCCTCGTTCACATGTTTGTGTGGAGGTTGCTGCAGCACACTGGGTCCCACATTGTGTCCACATCTTCAGCACAACATGGAGCTAGTTTCCGATGTGTGCCGACTCCACCGGTGATGCTCACATCTCTCCGGGAGAGAGGAGAGCGACTCAGTGATGAACGTGGAAATATCTGGGTTTGGGCGCGATGCATCAAAGTTTTCATGTGCTGATATACAGTGCCTTGCGAAAGTATTCGGCCCCCTTGAACTTTTCAACCTTTTGCCACATTTCAGGCTTCAAACATAAAGATATAAAATTTTAATTTGTTGTGAAGAATCAACAACAAGTGGGACACAGTTTTGAAGTGGAATGAAATTTATTGGATGTGTCAAACTTTTTTAACAAATAAAAAACTGAAAAGTGGGGCGTGCAACATTATTCGGCCCCTTTACTTTCAGTGCAGCAAACTCACTCCAGAAGTTCAGTGAGGATCTCTGAATGATCCAATGTTGTCCCAAATGACTGATGATGATAAACAGAATCCACCTGTGTGTAATCAAGTCTCCGTATAAATGCACCTGCTCTGTGATAGTCTCAGGGTTCTGTTCAAAGCGCAGAGAGCATCATCACAGCCCTTTTACAGACAGCCGTTTCGCTTCCTATTCACCCCATTATACAAAATTTGGCTGCAGTTCAGTTGATTTTCTCTGGGGGCGCTGGCGAGCGAGTGCAGAATGATCATTGGCCATAGGGCTGGCGCTAATAACTCAAAAAATGTCCCCGCTAGCGGCTGAAACCTGAAAATATTACTGTGATTTGGATGTGGATTTATATCGAAAGTACAATAACCTGGGAGTTATAGCTTTCTGTTTTCTTACAGGTCTGGCATTTGCGAGTCAGTCTCCGCTAGCATCTAGCTAACGGAATCTGAAGAACGCACGGCTGATTACGACCGGCTGCTTTACGGCACTCGTCCACTGTGCCAGAGTGCTAACTTGGTGCCGCTAACAACAACCAAAGCTAAACCAGAGGCCAGTCAGAGAGTATGTAAAAGGGCTGTGCTGAAATCTGTAACTATTTGAGCTAACACCTCTCTGCTAGCTCAGCGCTAGGACTGACCATGCCGTAAAGTGATGCCACATGCGTGACGTCACTCGGGATGCAATACTGACAATAAATGTGTATTTTAAACAAATCTAGTGAGTCTAAAAAATCAAACCAAGTGCCGTTTGAAAGGATAATTTATCCTGCCTTTAGGAAAATTAAAATGAAAAAATATAAAAAAATTCTATCCAAAGCAATGGCTGCATCTAAGGTGGATCTCATAGTACCACATTCATTCTGACTGCTCTGCACTGCTTCGTTGGCGCCGCCCTAGAGTGCAGTACCACCCGGAAAAAGCCGCCAGCTTTCTCTCTCCTCATAATAGAAACTCTCTGGCATCATGAAGACCAAGGAACACACCAGGCAGGTCCCAGATACGGTTGTGGAGAAGTTTAAAGCCGGATTTGGATACAAAAAGATTTCCCAAGCTTTAAACATCCCAAGGAGCACTGTGCAAGCAATCATATTGAAATGGAAGGAGTATCAGACCACTGCAAATCTACCAAGACCCGGCCGTCCCTCTAAACTTTCATCTGGAACAAGGAGAAGACTGATCAGAGATGCAGCCAAGAGGCCCATGATCACTCTACAGCTGAGGTGGGAGTCTGTCCATAGGACAACAATCAGTCGTACACTGCACAAATCTGGCCTTTATGGAAGAGTGGCAAGAAGAAAGCCATTTCTCAAATCCCAAACATGTGGAAGAAGGTGCTCTGGTCAGATGAAACCAAAATCCAACTGTTTGGCCACAATGCAAAACGATATGTTTGGCGTAAAAGCAACACAGCTCATCACCCTGACCACACCATCCCCACTGTCAAACATGGTGGTGGCAGCATCATGGTTTGGGCCTACTTTTCATCAGCAGGGACAGGGAAGATGGTCAAAGTTGATGGGAAGACGGATGGGGCCAAATACAGGACCATTCTGGAAGAAAACCTGTTGGAGTCTGCAAGAGACCTGAGACTGGGACAGAGATTTATCTCAAGACAAGACAATGATCCAAAACATAAAGCCAAATCTACAATGGAATGGTTCCCAAATAAACGTATCCAGGTGTTGGAATGGCCAAGTCAAAGTCCAGACCTGAATCCAATCGAGAATCTGTGGAAAGAGCTGAAGACTGCTGTTCACAAACGCTCTCCATCCAACCTCACTGAGCTCCAGCTGTACAGCAAGAAGAATGGGCAAGAATTTCAGTCTCTGATGTGCCAAACTGATAGACATACCCCAAGCGACTTGCAGCAAAAGGTGGCGCTACAAAGTATTAACGCAAGGGGGCCGAATAATATTGCACGCCCCCCTTTTCAGTTTTTTATTTGTTAAAAAAGTTTGACACATCCAATAAATTTCATTCCACTTCACGATTGTGTCCCACTTGTTGTTGATTCTTCACAAAAAATTTTAATTTTACATCTTTATGTTTGAAGCCTGAAACGTGGCAAAAGGTTGAAAAGTTCAAGGGGGCCGAATACTTTCACAAGGCACTGTACATGGATAACAGTACATACAAAACTGTCAGGAAATTCAAATCTAAACATAACAATGTGAGGCAACATGAAGTTCAATGTTGAAGACATCAGATCAGTCTTTATATCTTCAGAACAGACGCCTTTAACTTTGGAACTTTTCAAGCAAACTTATAGCAGTTTGCAGCATGAAAACATTCCTGTGCAGCTGGCTGTACGCTTTAAACCACAGGAGAAGAAGAAGAAACCCCAAATATCCCCTGTCAGGACTCTGGTGTCAACGCAAACTTGAGGTTTTGGCGGTTTGGGATTTAGAAAGGAAATTCTTAAGCAACTAAAAAAAGTGCAGAGTAAGTCAGAGAGCTGGCACACCAGCCCTAACACGTCTACCATCATTCCACTGGGAGCAGACCCCATGTTCTGACCATCTAACTCATGGAAAAGTTCTGCTGCAGCCCAACCTCTGAGGAGGCAGCCTGTGGGCAACAATTAGAGCTACCACTGGCCTGAAGTTCGCAAAAGCACACGTCAGCGGAGTCAAAAGAGTAGTTTGGGACACCTTTAATGCTCGTGTGCAGGAGCTTCTTTAAAGTATTTGTACTTGATGACTGTTAAGAAGTCGAGACAGAACAGATTATAGAAACTTTTGATTGCGTGCAGGGATTAGACACATTGGGTTTTTTCTGCTGTCTTTGCTTTGTTGAAATGTTTTTCATCAACACTAACTGGCTTTTGAGAGATGGAGGAATGAAATGATCCAACAGCGATGCCAACTAAGGAGGGACGGGAGGAAGTTTGTTGAGATGGAAATAACAGTCTCAACCCAAAAAGACATTTTCTTTTAGACATTGTAAAGATCAAATTGAGACATTTTAAATAGCCATAAAGGCCAGACTCCTTTTAAAGGAAGAATATGAGGGAACAAACACCTGCTCGACTCGTCATGGTCTAAAATCTCCAATTCTCCAAGTGAGTCTCCTGAAGGAAAGCCCTTCACACACTTATCACTGCCATGGAAGATTGATTGGGAAATGTTGAGGACTGTTAGAGAAATGTCTGGTGCAGTAATTCTCTAACATACCCAAAATGTCCATTACAGTTTTTCCAGTTCAACGATGCTCAGATCTTGTGGTGTGGCCGTGGTCTCACACAGCTGCTGACCCACTGTCAGCCATCAGGACCCCCGGGTCAGACTCAGCCTGGTGGCCAGCTTGTGTACCTTCATCAGTTGCAGACAGAATGTCCTTTTTGTCTCCTTACATTTGGTGCCAGACGTTCATAAGGATGAGATGTTGAGATGAATTCATGGAAGTCTAATTAAAGGCGTGGCTCACTTTGCTGACATCATGTGACCCCCTGCTTCTGGTAGTTCAACCCCTTCCACCGTGATCCTCTCTTTTGACTAAAGTCTTCACCATCTTGATCACACTAAGGAAAAAATACTCAAATCCTGTTTGTTCTTTCCACCACTGTGGATTACGGAAAATTGCTTTACTGCTTTTAGAACAAACACCAATCAATTGTTTGATCTGTTGGAGGGAGCAAAAAGCAAAGATGAAACCATAAACTCTGATTTATCTACCTCAGTGGATGAAGAAAAACACCACTGATTAGAAAAACTGCTGAAGTGCTTTTATTTGCTGTCTGATGTTTGGAAGCACTGATGGAACTAAAAGACAGAGCTCAACAGTGATGGAACCAAACCATCTGCCTGCTGTAGAACACACTGCAGTGCAGTAGAAATGTTCTATATTCAGGGCTGAACATTAGGAGGCATCCAAAGAACAGCACTCACCCCCTGCACCCTGTGGTACGGTCCTGCAGAGGTTTCCAGGTCCAGCAGGACCCCATTGAGGGCCCAGGTGAAAGTCAGGTCCATGGTGGGGTCGTGGGAGGCGTGACACTGCAGCGTGACATTCTCCCCCTGATTGATGTCGGCGTTGGAGGGAGCTAGTGTAATCTTCGTGGCATCTGCAAGAGTAGAAAAACTTCCGATGAAAGCTAGCTGGAGAGCGGCTCGATTTTTCAGGAGAATGTTCCTTTAAATTTGAAACTTAACAAAGACAAAAATCCGAAATTTAGCTGGAATATCCAGCCTCTGTTAGACGCTGTCTTTCTGCTCACATCACTCTCAGAAAATGCAAAGACTTTTTTTTATTGAGCCGTTGCAGTTACATACATATAGTTTTTATAAAGATAAACATAAGCCCTCCCTCCCCTCCAAGGTGAGGGGCATCACCAAGTGTCAGCTGTATGTTGTAGTGTGTGGTGTTCCTCTGCTCACAACCTGAGAGCTTTCTCCTTCCAGTGGTTCCCAAACTGTGGTACGCGTACCCCTAGTGGTACGCGGAGGTACTGCAGGGGGTACGAGGCGCATGGGGAGTTTTTTTTTTTATTAAGGCGTCACACTTTTATGGAGGACTGTTTATGAAGGAGACTCCAGTTTTGTGATGAATGTTACATAAATTAGGCCTGTTAATGTATTCTTAAAAAAAAGAGAAATGTTACTTGTTTAAGTTAGATAACAAAGGAAGATTATTTTGATTTAGTATTTATACTATTTTGGTTTATTATTTACATTTCAAGAAAATGTTTTTTAATCTTATGTTGAATTCAACTGAGGTTAAAAAAAAGAGAGAGAAAGCCTGAGAATTTTATGTTCAAGTTAAGGATATTAAATAAAATGATTTTCATGTAATAACCACTGTGTTGCTCTACTTTTGGAGAATCATCGTACGCGTTGTATGTGTGAGGGGGTACTCGTGGTGTGACAAGAAGGCTCAGGGGGTACTCAGGCCAAAAAAGGTTGGGAAACACTGCTTTATCCGACCACATCTCCAGAGTGGAGGCTCTGGCTTTATTCATCCGGGCCGTAGATAGTTCAAGTAACCCTATGTCATGAAAGTACATTAACCATTTCCTCGTGCTAAGATCAGGAGGTGGTAACCATCTTTGTACTAGAAGCTTTTTGGCAGCTCAACAACAGTTTGCGCTGTTTCTCACTTCTCTGCAGCTGTGAATCATCATTAAGGAGAAGTAAGATTGGATCGCATGTTATGGCGGTGAAAATGCAAATATTTAAAAAATGATGGACAGAAAAATCCTAAAGAAATCAGGAAGAATTTGGATGGTTGATGGCTTACCAGAGCAAGTTGGTCTAATTGATGGTAGTTATTGTATTTTAACAATTTAAGTTGAACAACTTCTCATTAAACATATGTAGAACAAAGTTCTGTCAGATAACTCGACGTGTGCCACTGATTTACTGAGCTTGCTGTGGTTTGTCATTTAGTACATTTTCAATAACCTGGAACTTTCAAATTCCTCTTGTGGTTCTTAGAGTTAGAACAATTGAGGTCTCGTACATCAACACACAGCTAAAAAGAAGACCTAGATTTGGACTGTTTGCTTAATGCTGTGGTTTGCTACTTTGCGTTGTCCATGTGACAGCGGCTGTTCTGCATCAGTGTGTGTGTGAGGTACCTCTGACAGACAGGTGTCCGGTGCTGTTGGCTTTGCCCAGGTAGTTTTCAGCAAAGCAGGTGTACTTCCCCTCATCTGCCCTGCTGATGTTGTGGATCCACAGCATGCCGTCTGGGGTCACTGTGACTCTGAGAGGACACAAGAGAGCAGGGTCACAGACACACGAGTAAGGCCACCAACTCAATGAAAGAAAGACTTCCAGCATAACAGGCCATGCAGTCCAGTCCAACATTCAGACCTTTGCTTCAGATATATTCTGAGCATTGCAGGTGTCCACCCTCTGCCTGTCTGTCTGTCTTGTGGCAGGCATGTATTGGTATGCAGTACAATGTGAAGGTAAATGTATTGTCTGCATGCTGGAACCTTGGCCCATCTGCTCCAGATGCATCTCACTGCACATTCATTCTCCTCCTCTTGGAGGATTAGGATTATATTGTGAGGTATATGATTTCTTTGACATTCACTTCATTGCAGCCAGTACGAAGCAAAGATACCTCGTGTTTTGTCTCATTAATGCTGTACACATCCATTTCTGCATTTCAGGCCTGCAGCACATTAGCCACAGCAGTAGTTGTGTGTAATGTTGCACCGTGTATGTCTGGAGACTGTTTCCATCCTCTCCACAGTGAGTGGGGGGTGTGAGGTGGTCAAAGAGGCATGTTTGGAACAGCCTCCACATACATACAAAGGGTTAGTAAACTGTTCATCAGTCCACTGAGTGTATGACACGCAGCAGTGAAGCCAACCAGCATTATTTGGCTTTATTCTCAGTTAATTACAGCTGGGGTTATCCTCCTGAAGCTGGCTCTGGTCCAGATGTTCTGATCAGTATGCAGCTGTGTCACTTTATGCTTCGCTGAAAAAGAACCAGTTTAGATATTTATCCTGCTAATCCAAATCTGATTGTATTGCCATTTGCTGTTTGTTAGATTTAGCTCTAAATGTTTGCAATCACATCTCAGTTCTAACTATGATGGGTGACTAGTACAAGGACTACAGAACCCAGGCAAAACAGAACCAGCTGTACTGAGTGGGGACAGTTTTCTACAGAAAAAGTTCAAAGTTCAATTAGAAAAGGGTCCTCAGGGTCCTTTCTGCAGAAAGATAAGAGACAGACATGCAGCAGACACTGAGCACATACAAACAGCAGTGAACACAGCAGGATCCTTATTATTAACCTTCATTCATTCTGTCCCGGAGAGAGTTTAACCCAGGGGCGTCGCACCCGTAGGGGTGTTTCGACAACCCCACTTTTACAGCAAGGTGATTTCATCCCCCCCACATTTTCCAAAGGTAAACCCGTTTGCCCACCCTCGTAGTGCACCAACATACAAAATGGAGCGCACCTCAGCCCCCTTACGCTGCACGAAAAGGCATTGGTCAAACTGAACGGACATTCACCCAATCACAGACTGTTATCCGCAACCCGGCCGCCGGCCCGGGAAATTTCATATTAAGAGATGAACTACATTGTGAGACTTACGTGCCAGTCGGAGGTAGCGATGGGAAGTTCGGCTCTTTTCAGAGAGTCTCTGTCTCAGTTGAAATAAATGTCAGCTGCTGGACTGACTGACACAGACTGATGTGAATTGTTTATGGGAACGACATTCATTCTAGAAGTGTATGATTCAACTTGTTTGTTTTTTAAGGAGGAAGAAAATTGCAATTACTGATTATATCGAATCGCAATACTTGTAGAATCGCAATTATCAAGAATCGTGATACAATCGAATCGTGACCAAAGCATATCGTCCCACCCCTAGTAACTACAATAGTTACACTGCTCAAATCTGGATAAAATTATTTAAAAAACACTGTGGATTCATTAAAACCTCGTCTGGGATTTCTGAAACCTTATTTTGATTTGTGAAAATGCAGAACAGGCCCATCGTCATTTCCATTAATTTCAATGGTGAATATTGATTTAATGTATAAGCTTGTTTGTTATTATAAAGGTCTAAAAGTACAACTTTAGCCAAGCTACTTAAACTGACTAACCTACATGATCTAGTTTAATTTTATAGCAGCTGGGCTGGTAATTTATTTTAAAGTAAGTTAAAGCACAAGAATGGAGACAAATAGTTTAAGATTAACACAATATTGAGGTTTAACCAGGCTGTCTTATTTTGTGTAGGGACAGATAACAATGAAAAGACTTCTTTGTAAAGAAGCACAAGTCAGACCCAGATCAGGCCCAGACAGACCCCAGCCATGAAACCAGCAGCCCTGGCAGCCCCCAACCTGAAGCAGCCCAGGCAAGTCAGTGTGGGCAGACACAAGGAGCCAGGCTACCACCCCCAGGTCAGAGTATTCAAAGGCAGCTAAATGCATCTCCACTTTATAGAAGTGGAGCCTCACTTTGCCCAGATTGTTAATGTAAAGAGGGGGATGCGTATGTCCTGCTGGGGAGATATACCCCCCCCCACACACACACACACCCGCAAGCCACGCATCAGGAAACATAGTGATCAGAAGCTTACTCTTTTGGCGATCTATGGTGGGCTCAGGGCAATTATATCTATTCAAGAGTTTTCAATCAAGCCATGAAGTGCAGAGTTTTTTTCAGTAACTTTGTAGCCTACAGTAATTCCACGGTGATAACTCCGTGATAGTGATTAAATGTTACATTTTGTGATTAAAAAGGTGTAAATTATGATCCCGTACCTCTATTGTGAGGCTTGACCTTTTTATATACAGTCTATGGGCTTGATGTGGTGCTCATGTGCCACCCCTGGAACACCCCCACATTTAAAATCACTGCTCCGCCCCTGGTTTAACCTAAACTTTGTTCTTTCAGCTGACACACACAAGCACTGAGATGGTTACACAGAATCTGATGAAATCATCAGCAACACGTACAGTAATCCAAAACAGTGCCATGTCAACTGATCTCCCTCAAAAAAAAGTCAAAAGGTGTGTGTGTGACTGCTCTGACTGATGGTGATCTCCTGGATAGTAAGGTCCCCAATAATGATAAACCCCTCAGGTTTCTGAGACAGCATTTCAGAGCTTCAGCCTCCATCTTTCATTACCTCTGTTTAAAAAGATGGATCTTAAGTAAAACACTACAAGTACAATGGACTTCAGAACAGACAGATTAAAAGGAAATACAGATAAATTCAGCTCCGTATTCCATATTCAGCTATTCTATAAACCTAACATGGGCAACATAAATCACTGGAGTGGACTCAAAGGTCCACCAAGGAGCACCTATCACAGCTTGAGGTTGAAGCCAGTACAGTCATTGTGAAACTGTGGGCTGATCCCCGTACCAATGTTAAAATGATAAATTGGTGGGTAGCCAATAAATGATACTAAATGTTTTTGCTATTTGTCTGCCTTTAATATCAGTGAAATAATAAAATAAGCATTTAGAAAAAAATATCACCCTATCTTTGCCATCTTTGATTGAGCACAATTTTTTTCTTAAGAAATGTATCAACCAGCCTTTATCATAACCTTTCACATGAGAAAAAGTCTGAAACTATTGCCTCCTCAATGACTTTTCACCACCAGACTGGCCAAACACAGTGACCTTGTGAATAATGAATGGCCTGCTATGGAATTAGGCTGCTGCCTACTGGATGTTTCAGGCTGATCCTGTCGGTTTCAGGGCAAAGTCCATCCAACATCAGATGGATCATGCCATCTTTGTTGCTGAACAGGCCATTGCAGCAAGCTGAATATTGGCCACAATCATACTCCACCAAACCTTAACCATTCTCTTCTTAAGAATACTTGAAATGTAAAAAATATGGAACAATTGAAAGAAATGAAAACAGGCAATGTAAAAAAGGGACCATTATCCATTCTTTCTGAAGAAACACGGGGACAACATTTTGCCCCTCATTCATTTTTTCATGTGTGATGTCACCACATAAATGGTCATATCACCATGTGATCTTCACCCACCACCACTCACATCATAATTCAAACTAGCAGAAATACCTCAGTCTGCCTGATAGCCTTTGTTTAGTTGCTGATTTAATCCAAACTTTCTTCAGTTCACACTTCAAAGAGCCCCTTGAACTCCACATTGCCTCCAATGTAATCTTCTCTTATGAGCATCAGCTAAATGAATGGAATGAGTCTGAATGATGGACAGTGCAGCAGTCTTAATCCACTGGTAAGTGCTGGGCTACCTGCTGCTGTTAGTGAGCAGCTCCGTCCCACGGCTCCAGAACAGGCTGGGCTTTGGGGCAGCTCGAGGGCGACACTCGATCATCACCTGCCCCCCTCTAGCAGCTGGGATCAGTTTCCTTACTGGATTCAGCCTAAAATCTGGAGCTTGAACTAGAAGGAAGAAGCAAAATGAAGTATGGGGGAAGTCAGAATGCTGGTAATTTAAGGTAAGATAGTATCTTACCATCTTAACCTTTAACTTGAGTAAATATGAGCCATCATTAACTGTGCTTTTCTAATTGAAATGAGCATTGAACAGATTCTCTGATGTGGCAGCACTGAATTAAAGGAGGTGTTGCAGGGAAAGCGTCCTCCTACCTTGGACTCTTAGCTCAGCAGAAGAGTAGATTGTGCCATGCTTGTTTTCAGCTACACACTGGTACATCCCAGAATCCTCCAGGGCCAAGTTACTAATTTTAAGATGAACCCCATTCACCACCACCCGGTCCTGAACATCCCCCGGAAGAAGAACCATGGGAAGGTAGCAAATAAAGAGAGAGGGAAGAGGATGAATGGAAGCACAAAGGATGTGTGACGCAAAGCAAAATATTTAGTAAAGAGCTGTATTGACCATCAGCCAAACTGAGTAACCAAACCAGACAAACTTGATCTGTAAATTGACCATGAACCTATGCAGAACAAAGAGTTACTCACCACCTGAACAAGTTAAAATATGAAGCAACATCTGACACATAATATTCAGAAATATGGTTTCATCAGTTCAACATCACATGAAGGCACAAACTATAGTGCTTTCTATCTACATATGGCATGGGTCCCCTGTGTTGCACCATCACATCTCTACAGTAGTCAAAGTCAAATTTATTTGTATAGCACATTTCATGTACAAACAGTTCAAAGTGCTTTACATAAAATAAAAGCATTGCAGCAGGGAGTGCAAGAAGCATTAAAATAAATAAAAGAATATAAAGAGAAACAAATAAAATAAATCAAATCAATTTAAAAACAAGAAACAGTCCAGATAAGTTCAAAGATAGCGTGCAGATTTCCTGCATAGACACATGAGAACAGAAATGTTTTTAACCTGGATTTAAAAATGTCTCCATTTGGTGAAAGTTTAATCTCCACTGGCAGTTTGTTCCACTTGTTTGCAGCATAACAGCTAAATGCTGCTTCTCCATGTTTAGTCTGGACTCTGGACTGGACCAGCTGACCTGAGTCCTTGGATCTAAGAGCTCTGCTGGGTTTATATTCTCTGAACATATCACAGATGGATTTTGGGCCTAAACCGTTCTGGGATTTGTAAACCATCAGCAGGCTTTTAAAATCTATTCTGTGACTGACTGGAAGCCAGAGTAAAGATTTTAAAGCTGCTGTGATGTGTTCAGATCTCTTAGTCCGGGTTAAAACTCCAGCAGCAGCGTTCTGGATGAGCTGCAGATGTTTAATGCTCTTTTTGGGAAGTCCAGTTAAAAGAGCATTACAGTAATCGAGTCTACTGGAGATGAATGCATGGATGAGTTTCTCCTGGTCTTTTTGGGAGAGGAAACCTTTAATTCTGTTGATGTTTCTGAGATGGTAAAAAGCTGCCTTGGTGACAGCTTTGATGTGGCTGCTGAAAGTCAGATCTAGTTGAAATGATCCAGCATTCCTTCAACCGACTCTGCGCTCATTGTTGGTAACATAGCTATGGCCTCCCTAAACTGAGCACTTGTTTTCTCATTAATGTTCCTCTTCTTAACTGAGAAGCTGGTTGTTTGAACATTCTGAGTGATCAATAAATCGAATAAAATACAAATATGGTCAGACAAGGCCAAATCAATAACAACAACAGAAGAAATATCAACATCTTTAGAAATGAGCAGGTCCAGAATGTGACCTCGAAGGTGGGTTGGTTCTGTTACATGTTGCCACAAACCAAACATGTCCAGCACAGAAGAAAATTCTTTGGCAGTACCATCCGTCATATTATCTATGTGAATGTTAAAATCCCCGGTCAAGATAAAATGGTTAAAATCAGTGGAAGTAACAGAAAATAATTCAGAAAATTCATCAATAAAACTTGCCATGTGTTCAGGCCAAGAAGTCTGCTAAAAAGTTCAATTCCTAGTAGCAGAGAGCAGACAAACCACAGGGCCTGAAGAGAACCTCTCCTGTGCACAGGAGATTCTCCAACAAACATGGAAGTGCAGGATAAGGGAGGGTATTTATCTTGCTGCAGTCTGACTTTGTAACTAGGCCTCACTAAATTCTCCACTCCTACTTCTTTTTAATCTTGATGGATGACTAAATCAATTCATTTTCCATCCATCCATTTTCTATACCCGCTTAATCCAACTCAGGCTCACAGGGAGCCTATCCCAGCTGTCATTGGCTGAGAGGCAGGGCACACCCTGGACAGGTCGCCAGTCCATCACAGGGCCACACAGGTACGCTCCGGAGTACCCCGCTGAGAACCCACGCATACACGGGGTCAACAGGCAGAATCCACAAGAGTTACATCATCAGAATGTGCCAGGACCAATATTCTAACGATACTTAAGTGTCCGGTAGGTTTATATAGTTCAGTAAGAGCAGAGATACTCATTGCGCGGCTCGCGAGCCACATGCGGCTCCTCAAGCTCTAATTGGCGGCTCGCACTCGCATAGTAGCTTATAACAACAACAATAACAATACATTTTTTCAAATAACATACAATGAATACTGCACAGTATTAGGTATTTTCATTAAGTTTGCGTTTTTGTAGTATTAAGTATTTTTATTAAGTATTATTTAAGGCTTAATGGTGTTTCCTAAAGGGGGCTCTGTTAAACCTGGCAACGCAGCCCGCTTAACCCACCATCACACTTGACCGTAGTGCACGCTAGCTCCTTTAGCCAGCATGAGATGCAGGCACAATGGATCAGTTTTTAATTAAAAAAGGGCAAAAACCAGCACAAAAACCATGCCCATCTTAAATGTCTCACTATGATTACAACAACAAACTACAAATACAACATGAAGAAAGTCGAGGACATGCACGCCAGCTTCCGCTCATCCCAGTATTAAGGTGAATGTGGTCTTAATTGAAAATGTATTGGCTGTGTTGTTTCTTTTTTTGTGGAATGTTTTATATGTAGAAATGCATATTTGCAAAAGGGGACTTTAGTATGTTGTGGTAAAAGTGGCTCTTCCTTTGATTTTGCTGCCAATGTGGCTCTTGGGAAAAAAATAGTGAGTATCACTGAGTAAGAGCATTGTTGTTACCTGTGTGCTGAGTGGCTGACCGTTACGTAGCCAGCGTACAGACGGTCGGGGTTTTCCAGCAGCCAAACAGCTCCAGTGAAGTTCTGAGCTGATCTCCACCTCTGAATCACTCATCACTTGCAGCCAGTCCGGCTGAGCTGCAGGTGTAGAGGAGAAAAAAAGAGGGACAAAAATGAAAAGATGGCATCAAAAAAATTTGATTAAGGAAGTGGGTAGATACCACAAAAAACAGGAAAGTTTTTTCTCACCTTGCACACTAATGCGACCCTGGTATGTGTCACTGCCTTCTGAGTTGTAGGCCTCACACTCATAAATACCCTCGTCATCAAAAGAGAGATCTGGCAGTGAGAGGGTGGGACCTGATGGAGAGGTGCCTGCTTTAGATGGCATTAGACCATCCACCTTCCTCCATCGAATTTTTGGGACTGGACTATAAGAGGGAAAATACACAAGTTGAAGGTTAAAGTTCAATAAAGACAGAAGATGTGGAACAGCAGTTCCAAAGTCCGACGGTAAAGTTTGGAGGTTTTTTTCTTAAATAAAGGCTGTTCTATAGCAAAGATCAGGACCTTCTTTAGTCTGTATATGACACAACACAAAATAACTTCATGCTACTGTCTCTGAGGCGTAAACTTACTGTCCATAAGCAAAACACTCTAACAGGACATTATGTCCAGCTAGGCCATAGGTCTCTGCTGAGAAGCGCACTTTAATGCTTGGAGAGGACTTCCTGGGATTTGCTGAAATGAAAAAAAAAAAAAAAAGCAAAAATGAGTTGATGATCAATCTGTGTATTTCAATGGCCAATGCATGTGCTAACTACTCAGAGAGCGAGTTGCTGATATATCATGCTGATGTGATACTGAAGATCTATTTTCCACATTCTGCCTTCTCTTCTTCAGTGGGCTGCATTTAATACAATATGTATCCAGAGAAAAAATCCTCAGGTCCACAGGGATTCAACAGCATTGCTCCACAGACACTACTCAAAAATGACCTGCATTCATTTTTTGCTACATGAAGAATGTTGGCTCAGAGCAGTGTGAGCACAGATCCCAGACCTCCCCAAACACCTCCTCTTGTTCTGCTGGGGGACCTGAGCATGGTGGCTTATTCAGTTATTTGCAGTGCAACACAAGCAACACAATTCAGATAAAACTGATCAAAAACAGCAATTTAGTGAATACTTTTGCAGTGTCACTGTTTCGCAGGCACAAGACCTTTAATAGGTCACTACAGTCATTTTACAGCTCCAAATCTGGAAAAGCAGAGATGGCCTGAGAAATGAAAATGAAAGAAAGCAGTGATTCTTTCATTTACAGACACTGAACCAAAGATAAATCGTGCTTTTTTCCTCTCACCTTCATTTCATATGCTCTAACATGACACCACACTAGTGGCAGCCTGTTGCAGTTGCTATGAACAGCTGAGCTTTTTTCTGTGAAAATGATCGTTTTTTAATCATTTTCTATGCTGTTATGCATGTTATGATGCAAGAATTGGGATTTTTTTTTCTTGTCATTCATTTTCTACACCATCACAATTTTCTCCAAACTGGGGGTTGTAATAGTATAATAGTGATCGTATTTGAGGTATGCACTGTTGAAATGGTCTTCTTGGTTGCTATGCGCCGGCCTTATCGGCAGCAAGTCTGTGTAGCTCTCAATTTTTTTCATCGTTTATATCGATCTGTTTTTTATTTATATTTTGTTCCTTCGCCTGACTGCACCTCCACCTCTGCAGCAACTCCCACCACTAGCCCTCCTCTGTCCAGCTGCACCCCCACCCCCATCTCTATGGTTGATAGCAACATCACTCCTGTCGCCATCCCTCCGCTACAACCTCTGTGTCTAACTGTAGAGGAGGTTGGAGCTGAGCTCAGGAGACTTAAGTCAGGGAGGGCTGCAGGCCCAGATGGAGTCTGTCCAAGGCTTCTGAGGGACTGTGCTGGCCAACTAGCAGTCCCTCTTCAGAGGCTCTTCAATATGAGCATTCAGATGGAAAAAGTCCCGGTGCTGTGGAAAACTTCTTGTCTCATACCAGTGCGCAAATTAGGGCAACCGGTGGAGCTGAATGACTACAGACCGGTGGCTCTGACATCTCATATCATGAAGACCTTGGAGAGACTTCTTGTTCGTCGCATCAGATTGCAGGTTGCTGAGGCTCTTGACCCCCTCCAGTTTGCCTACCAGAAACACATAGGAGTGGAAGACGCGATTCTGTACATGTTGCATCGGGCATATGCTTATCTGGATGTGCCTGGTTCATATGTGAGAGTCATGTTCTTTGACTTCTCCAGTGCCTTCAACACCATACGGCCTCCCATACTGAAAGACAAGCTGCTCGGTATGGGTGTGGCCCCCTCCCTGACATCATGGATTATAGATCTGTCTGCCAGACCACAGTATGTCAGGATGGGGAAATGTGTTTCTGGAACACTGGAATGCAGTACTGGGGCTCCACAGGGTACTGTTTTGGCTCCTTTTCTTTTCACCCTGTACACATCAGACTTCAGGTACAACTCAGAGTCCTGCCACATTCAGAAGTATTCTGATGATACGGCTGTTGTGGCATGTGTGCGCGGTGGACGGGAGAAGGAGTACAGGGACCTTGTGGAGGCCTTTACTGACTGGAGCAAAAAGAACTGTTTGCTCCTGAACACCACCAAGACCAAAGAGCTGATGGTGGACTTCAGGAGATCTAAAACCCCATACCAGTCAGTCTGCATTGATGGAGGGGAGATAGAGACTGTTCAGACCTGCAAATACCTGGGGGTGGTGCTGGATAATAAACTGGAGTGGTCTGCCAACATAGACGCAGTGTACAGGAGGGGCCAGAGCCGTCTCTTCTTCCTGAGACTTTATTTATTTAGTAATTCATTATTATTATTAGTAGTAGTAGTATTTTTATTCATATTGTTATTATTGTTGTTGTTGTTAATATACAATCATTGTAAATATTTATAATTTTTTTGAGCTACTTGACTAATTTGAATTTCCCCCATTGGGAGGATGAATAAAGTATTATTCTATCATTTCTATTTACAAACTGCAGGGTCTGTCATTTGGGGCCGAGCCCTTCCTACCAGCAAGCTGTTCTTGGTAATAATCCTAGAAGTATGAATTGCTGCCTGCAGGTTAAGATGGCACTTTGCAGTCATGCTCTACCTCCACTGTCTACATATGGAGAATTGAGGAGGTTCTCTTTTCTTATCAGTCCCACTCCACCTCTAACCCTGCAACAGTTATCAGTTAGAAGGTTATGAAAGACATCATACCATCTGGTAGTACAGTGAGTGGGATTGGCTTGCTGAAGGTGCTTTTGGTGCTGATGTCCAGATTAATGGTGGTGAAGCAGAAGTAGTTCCCAGTATCGTTTAGCTCTGCTTTGGCCACATACAGGTTCCCTGTGATCTGCGACACAAACCAGCGTCCGTCGTCTTTTCTGATGAAGTTGGGAAACTCGTTGATTAACCACCGGTACGACAGAGCTGGGAAGACAAAAATCGTTGCATAGTAGTTTTATCAGGACTTGCTTAGGTTGAAGACATTGCCCTTCTGTCAGTTCTCAGATCTCAGTATGAACAGTTACAGCCAGGGAAGGGAGAAAAAAAAAGACTCATTTCCTCTTCTTCCAGAGCAGGTTAATACTTCAGCTAGTTTCCTGCTTCCTGCTCATTTACTGCATGAAACTTTGACCATCAGTTCTGAGAGAAAACTTTTGGACATAATTTTCATAGTAAATAGTTGTTTTTCTCATCTACCATAAACAAGGCAACATTGTTTTAAATGTACAGGATGTGTAGTAGTGGGTACCTGGGTAATGTGGAGGGGGTTGGCAAGCCAAAAACGTGCCTACACCCTCATATGCTGTCTGTGGACTCCTGCTGTCTGGAGAGAAGTCATAGAGGTCTGGAGAAATAAGAAAATGAGACAATCTTAAATGAGAAGATCTGAAGCTTTTCTCAAAATCATGGCAAATCATTGTTAACCAACTCTAGAGGGAGCCACACAGGCAGTTTCAGTGAGTCAAAGGAGTGTTCTCACTCACAGCCGAATTTGAGATTAGCTGCTCTGCTGATGATAGTGCCACAGCGGTTGATGGCCAGACACTGGTATGATCCTGTGTCTCGAATAGACTCAGGGCTGCTGATCACCAGGGTGCCGGCCACGAGAGTGTACCGGTCCGAACCCAATGGGACCTCAGTGCCATTCAAAAGCCACCTGCAAGACAAAAGTCAGGAAAGGTAACAATAATGTAACAGAAATACAAGACTTCATGTGCCCGAGGCGGAGTCTGTCTGTCTGAGGGGGATTTCCCACCAAGTTCTGGCTTCAGCACTTACAAGCTGCTACTATAGTAGCAGCAATTCATCGCAGGGCCAGAGCAAAATACTGCTTTTCTATGTTGGGAGCTGGGAGCAGTGTTATAAAGTCCAACCAGACCAACAAAAACCACCATGTTTAGAAATCCAGGACCAGGGCAGTCTGATCCAAGAGAGATCAATAAAAACTGAGCTCCAACTTTAATGTGAAGTCGAAGCAGCAGAGGAAGAACATGAGCTCAGTGCTGCTCTCACTTTCCTGCTGTTTAATGCTTTATGTCACCAGTTGTGTCTGTGAACGCCATCCCACTGGCTTCATGGAGCCATTTGAAAATGATCAGCTGGAATTTATAGATCCAACAGAAAGCGGCATCCATTTATACTGTAAATACCTGTTAGCATTTGGAAACATCAGCCCTGCAGGGATATCAGGAACAACTGGACAAACTGTGATCTGTTGTTTCTGTGCAGGTAAAGTGTCCTCCACAGAAACTCATGGTTGACTAAAAGGGAGGCTCAAACATCAGTTAGGGAACACATTTAAATTTATTAACCTTTCTTCACCTTATAATTGCCAAAGAGATGTGGCAAAGCAAGATAAGAAAAGAGAGTGACAGAGACAGAAGAGAGAGGCACGGCAAGGCAAGGCAAGTTTATTATTAACACAATTCAACTACAAGGTGATTCAAAGTGCTTTACAGATACATTAAAACAGTAGAAATAAAAAGCATGATTTAAATTTTAAACAAAAAAGAAAGAAATAAGAACAATAGATAGAATCAGATAAAATCAGTAGTTAAAATGTGATTAAGAGAGAGGGGTAGCCAGCGAATTAGATGAGAGCAACGTGTCCTCTACCAAAGACAATGTGGATAACAGGAAAGTCTTTGTTCAGCTGACTGCCAGAATCTTTCCAGGTCTTTCCAAAAGATGATTTTCAGATCTCTGAAACTCTTCTGTATTTTTGATGCACAAACAGAACATCAAATGCTGGAACTGTTGAAAATGACATACTCGTGTTTAATTTGATGGCAGAAGATTACTTTCTACAATCGTTCTACAGTGGTAACACACCAGTGGCAGCCTGCTGCAGTAGCTGTGGACACAATGGGCCTCATGCAAGAACATTTTCGTATTTTTATTCTAAATTTCTCTCACTTTTTTGGTAAGAAGGTCTCATACGAACACGCCACGTCAGATTCAACAAACGCTCTTAACTTCGGAAAAAGTGTGTAAACGACCTGCGTAAATGGTGAATGCCACCCGTGCGTATTTAAGTGCACGTGCACGAGGATAGTAAATTTGCATACTCCGCGCCCTAAATTATACCATATAAGGCTGTGCTTCCTCTCTCCTGTGCCAGGAAGTGTTGAGTCATGAGAATGGCATCAAGGCGCAAAAAGAACAACTTTAGGGGCTCTGAGACTGAAGTTCTGCTTTCAGAGATCCAGAAAGGAAAATCTGTCATTTTTAGCAGAGTCAGCAGTGGAATTACAGGACCTGCTAAAGCCAAGAAATGGGAAGTTATTACGAGTGCTGTTAATTCTGTGTCACCTGTAGTTCGAAATGTCACCGAAATAAAAGAAGAAATGGTTTGATATGAAAATGGCTTTAAAAAAAAAACGTCTCGCCATGGCCAGGCGCTCGATGACTGCAACTAAAGCCGTGCAATCAGTTGTTGCCTCATCATGATGGCTCTTTGATGGGGTGGTCCATGAGGGGGGTCTTCTGGAACCACACCTTCTGGTCTTCCTGGGCTGGTTCAGGTAGTAGGAGACCCTCGTTCATAGAGCAGTTTGCCCCCCAGATGTATGGAGACACACCCACCTGGCCTTCAGCTCACGAGTGCTTTGATGCGTATATGTGTGCATTGCTCCGATTATGATTGGCAGTCCAGCCACGGCATGAAAGTCCCTCTTAATTTGTACTTGTGGGACAGCGGTGTATGAGAATCTGATGTACCATGGGTGATAAACTGATGAGAGCTTTGATGACCAAGGGGGGGCGCACGACTCACAGAGGACTGGGACACCCCCGATCTGTCTCCAATCTCCCTCTGAAAGGTTCCTGTGGCCAAAAATCCAAGGGTGGTGAGGACCTGGACGTGTGGTGGAATTGGGTTTGATCGGCGTGTTTCTCTCTGGAGTTGTGGCTCCAGCACAGTCCTTGGCAATCTAAATTGCTTCCCATTAACCTTGTTATATCCAGAGTCAAATTAACCTTCAATTAGTGCATAATTTAAGTCAAACAGAATAATGTCAGCATAATTATGGGATATAATATATATATTTATTTATGTTTGCTTCAAAGTAATTAAATATACAATCCATTAGTCAAGCAAACTTGATTTGAAAAACAGCGGACTATTTTACGAAACTCCTACGACAGCTCTGGATCACTCGTAAATTCTGTTCGTACCTGAAAGAAAATGTAAAAAAGGAAAAGATTGGTGAATGTGCAAATTCTCTTAAATCACTCGTACGGATGACTTAAGAACAAATCTGTGCGTACGAACGCTTCTTGCATGAGGCCCAATGTGTTTTTGCATCTTTATAAGATATTCTAATGAGCTTTTTTTGGTGAAATACTGATCTTGAGACATCTCTCTACACTAGTTTAAACATGCACGATGGTAAACTGACTCTCAGAGTGAGTGTGAAGATGCATGTCCAGGGTAAGATAAATGAATTGCCTTCAGCATACAGAAAAAATAAAGGATAGCTGAGTAATTTGATGCTGGAATGATTTCTGCTGATAACTATGGCACTTTTTTTTTACATCTTTTATTATGCTGAACCATGGTAACAGGAAGGTTGTATGTATGTATGTATGAATAAAGTATTTTTATATTCTATTTTCTATTCTATGTCGGAGCAGCTTTTTGACCTTTTCAAAGTCTAAGTATTGGAATAAGACCCGACAATGGACAAGCTTTGATCCCTGACAAAGATATAGCAGGAATATCAGGCAATATTATTTGTTTTGTTCCTGGCTGCAGGAACAGCTCTAACAGCTTTCTGCTCAGCTTTAAGACTATCCGGGCAGACAGAGACTGCAGACAGAGCGGTAACAGGAAAGGAGGAGGATCACAGAGCTGGTTAACAACAGATGCTGTAATCCTGGACCTGGCTGCAGGGACAGCTCTAACAGCTCTCTGCTCATCTTTAAGACTATCCGGGCAGACAGAGACTGCAGACAGAGCGGTAACAGGAAGGGAGGAGGATCACAGAGCTGGTTAACAGCAGATGCTGTAATCCTGGACATGTCCCTGAGAAGGAGCGTCTCTGCACCCCAGATGTTGAACTGCTGGCTGTGAGCTTCTGTCCATGTTGTCTGCTGAGAGAGTTCACCTGAGTTACCTGCTGACGCTGTGTGTGACATCATCAGCTGAGCTGTTGCTAAGTTACAGAAACAGCACCCCAACCCACTGATGGAGACCTCTGAAGGTTTCTACCACACCTTCCTCTCTGCTACACTTCAGCTTTCCAAAATGGTCATCAACTGAATTTTATTATATTTTGATTTAATTTAGTTTAGTTATCCATCTACAACAAACATTCATAGTGCAGCAAACATGGGCTTTAAAAAGTCAATACAAGGTTTATAAGGTCTTCATACCTAAAACCTCACTAAGCTGTGCAATATCCTGTGTGTAGTATTTTCATGCAACTTCTCGTCTGATCCCTGCCACCAAACAGTAAAAACTCTTCAACACAACTGTGCATTTTCCTTACCCTGTTTATCCTATTCAGGGCTGCGGGTGGGCTGGAGCCTATCCCAGCTATTATCAGGTATGACACAGGGTACAGCCTGGACAGGTTACTAGTTCATCACAGGGCCAACACAGAGACAAACAGAAGAAAAAAACCAAACACAAACAAACAAAAAACAACAGAAAAAAACATGCACACGCACCCCTACAATCAACCAAGAGTCAACAGTTAACATGCATATTTCTGGATGGTGATAGGAAGCTGGAGTACCCGAAGACAATCCGCACATGCACCAGGAGAACATGCAAAGTTCACACAGGAAAGCCTCAGTTGAGACTTGAACCGAGAAACTTCGTTACCTCTTTCACGATCAAGCTGTTGATGATCACTGTGGTACGCCTGGAGTTCTATCAGAGTCCAAGTGACTCATGCAGGATCTGTGTGTGTGTGTGTGTGTGTGTGTGTGTGTGTGTGTGTGTGTGTGTGTGTGTGTGTGTGTGTGTGTGTGTTTGTATGTTACCCACCTGTAGGACGCAGCTGGACTGGCTCTGGCCTGGCAGCTGAGGGTCACCTTGCCTTCAGTCAGACCCTCTGGGTATATTAAACTGCTTGGCTGATCTTCAAACACAGGCCCACTGTCATGACCTGACACACACACATCTCCACCTGGAAACCACATTTCAAAGAAGACATACTACATGAGGAACACCACCAGGTATATATATATTCTTTTTTTTTTTTTTTTATCTCTGGCTGATTTATGGTTAAAAAAAGCTTATATTAGTCGTTTATAAAGTTGCTCAACTCAGCCTGTGTCTGAAAAAGACTGTTTTAGCTCCTGTCTCCCATTTAGCCCACAAACTGTTCTGATTATATTTCTTACTTCTGAGCTGATCTATTGTAACTTGTTAATATCAAACTAACTAATTTTTCCTTCGTCGCACACAAGATCTACTTTATTTTCCCATTTATTTCTATTTTTCTGATGTCCATCTCCTAGCAGATATCTGTGCAACCAATTAAATTGAATTAAATTACAACTGTAACTGTTTCAAAAAGATGCTTAGAATTAAAACAGGGAAGTTAAAACTTTATTCATGTTGGTGTATTTCTGTACAACTTCCTCAATTGCTATTTCTTCAGTTTGAAATAGAAAATTCTCCAGCAAAAGGGATTTCTGCCAGTACATACGAGCCTTTTTTACATCTGTTATGATGAGTTACCATGCCCACTAAAACCTGGAATAGGACCACAAACCACACAAACTGAAGAGGACACGTTGTGGGTTTAGGGTTGGAGCAACACGCAGAGAAAGTGGAGGAAGTTTAGACCGTTTCTGTCCTCAATCATCATGGGGAACTTGAGCTCCTTGGCAAATAAAATGGACAATCTTTGAGTGGTGACAGAGACAGCAGGAATGTTGTGAAAGCGATCATTTGTTTCACTGAGACAAAGCAACAGGATGCCTTTCTAGCTAGCTTTCTGATTGTACAAACCGACTGAGCAGTAAGACTAAAGGAGAAGTTTTTGTTGAACTTGTTAACAACATATGGTGTAATCCTGTATGTTTTTGAGAAAAAGGGGTATCTCGCCACCTGGGACATCCAATTGTTTGCGTCCATATTATCTACTGAAAGAGTAGACCTGTGTTATTTTAGTAGCGGTGTATACCTTATTCTTCACTGCTGCAAAAACTGTGTGTGACGTCATAAGCTACACAAACAAACACAATACCCCAACACATTCATGACGATCTCTGGAGATTTAAAACACGTCTCTCATTTTGCTAGTCCAACTCTCCAATAGTTCATCAATTGCTCCACCAGATAAAATAAACATTGGATTCATTCTAATGGAAGCAGCTCCTCTGCCTGTCCTCTATTATCAGCTATTACCTCTAAAATCCGACCACAAAGGGGTCCTCACCTCCATTTATACACTCATTGGGCCTCATGCAAGAACATTTTCGTATTTTTATTCTAAATTTCTCTTACTTTTTTCGTAAGAAGGTCTCGTACGAACACGCCACGTCAGATTCAACAAACGCTCTTATCTTCGGAAAAAGTGTGTAAACGACCTGCGTAAATGGTGAATCCCACCTGTGCGTATATAATTGCACGTGCACGAGGATAGTAAATTTGCATACTCCACGCCCAAAATAATACCATATAAGGCTGTGCTTCCTCTCTGCTGTGCCAGGAAGTGTTGAGTCATGAGAATGTCATCAAGGCACAAAAAGAACAACTTTAGGGGCTCTGAGATTGAAGTTCTGCTTTCAGAGATCCAGAAAGGAAAATCTGTCATTTTTAGCAGAGTCAGCAGTGGAATTACGGGACCTGCTAAAGTGAAGAAATGGGAAGCAATTACGAGTGCTGTTTATTTTCACCTGTAGTTCGTAATGTCACCGAAATAAAAAAGAAATGGTTTGATATGAAAATGGCTTTAAAAAAAAACGTCTCGCCATGGCCAGGCGCTCGATGACTGCAACTAAAGCCGTGCAATCAGTTGTTGCCTCATCATGATGGCACTTTGATGGGGGGGTTAATGAGGGGGTCTTCTGGCACCACACCTTCTGCCTGGGCCTCGTTCATGGCAATATTGTGCAAATCTGGCATGCCTTCTCTGGGCTATAGAGCAGTTTGCCCCCACTGTATGGAGACACACCCACCTGAACTTCAGCTCAGTGCGCTGCACAACAGCACGGGTGCTTTGATGCGTATATGTGTGCATTGCTCCGATTATGATTGGCAGTCCAGCCACGGCATGAAAGTCCCTCTTAATTTGTACTTGTTGGACAGCGCTGTATGGGAATCTGATGTACCATGGGTGATAAACTGATGAGAGCTTTGATGACCAAGGGGAGCGCACGACTCACAGAGGAATTGGACACCCCCGATCTGTCTCCAATCTCCCTCTGAAAGGTTCCAGTGGCCAAAAATCCAAGGGTGGTGAGGACCTGGACGTGTGGTGGAACTGGGTTTGATCGGCGTGTTTCTCTCTGGAGTTGTGGCTCTAGCAAGCTGCATATATGCAGCAGCACAGTCCTTGGTGATCTTAATCGCGATGTCAGCCATTCGTCTGTCTCCACATGGATATCTACACGCTCTCTTCAAGAGCCTGACGCACTAAGGCATCCAAAAGTAGAAAATCAGCCGCTGGTTACGCTTCCCATTGACCTTGTTATATACAGAGTCAAATGAACCTTCAATTTGTGCGTAATTCAAGTCAAACAGAATAATTTCAGCATCATTTTGGGGTATATATTGTATATATTTATGTTTGCTTCAAAGTAATTAAATATACAATCCATTAGTCAAGCAAACTTGATTAGAATAACAGCGGACTATTTTACGAAACTCCTACGACAGCTCTGGATCACTCGTGAATTCTGTTCGTACCTGAAAGAAAACGTAAAATACGAAAAGATTGGTGAATGCGCAAATTCTCTTAAATCATTCGTACGGACGATTTAAGAACAAATCTGTGCGTACGAACGGTTCTTGCATGGAGCCCAATGTTCAGCTGCAACCTGTGATCAAAAAGACTTTGTGGTCTCAGGAACCTGAATAAACTCTGAAAGTGTGTTATTAGGTAACTGACTGGAAAGCACTCTGTGAGCCACATGGAGTCATGATTAAGTGTGTGACAGACTATCATAGCCACAAGGAGAGTGTGGTGCTACCCGAATGATAAGTCCTGGATTACCAGTGACCTGAAAAAGTTGCTAACATGAGGAAGAAAGTCTTCAGGAAGGTATACAGCAGCCGCGGCTATTCAGAGACAACACGGGAAGCCGGACAGCCTCTCTCATTCTCTGGCGAAATTGCTACATCTTCAATGTTAAATTGACGATAAAACAGTTATTCACAAAACACAAGATATGCCCAATACTGCATTTACTTTCATAACTACAACATGTTGTCCTGTAGCTTAATGAAGTGAATTGTTCTGAAATCGCCGCCGTTCACTGAGGAAATCATGTTATGATTTCCACTAACAGCCAGGCTTCCGAGCCGAGGGCTGCCCGGCCTCAGGGGGGGGCGGGAGAGTCGAGTTTTTTTCTACAATTCTAGGTCATCATTGGCTAAATCGACAAAAACTCATCACTTCCGAGGAAGCTCGGCGTCTCTGGGGGTAGATTAGACGTGGGCGTGTCAATATGAGGGGCTGTGTCGTGATGATTGGAGTTAGCGTTTGTCCATCATGAGAGATGTTGTGGCAGCCGAATTTTTAAGCGGGGAGAAGCACGCTGGAACTTCAGTCCCAAAGCGGATACGAAAGAGACTGGTTGTCTGTGAAAGTGCTGTCGGAGTTTCACTCATTTCCCATCGTTTCCATTTCCATCCTCACACACATACACTTTTGTAAATATTACACTGTATATAAGAAACACATCCTTGTTGTTTAGAAGTTTTGTCAATCATATTCCTGTTGTGCATTTGTTTGTCGTGTTAGCTAGTAGTTTTGTCACAATGGTGGCTATGCTCGCAGCTAAGCAGTTAGCAACACCAAATGTAGTTGACATGCTTTTAGCCAAGCGTAATATGGGCTTCCCCTGTTTTAAAAGTCAGCAGCCGCCACTGGTATACAGAAAGTTTATTGAGGAGTGTAAAGAAAGAGTAAGGACGTGTCCAGATATAAATAAGAGAAATAAGAAATATGAGAGAAAAACAAACTTGTGAGGCCAGAGATTAAAAAGATCACAGCCTTAAAGAAGACATGGAATCAGACTGATGGAACTCTGGAGAGAGCCGCAGCCTCTCCCTCCAGCCTGTCTATCTCCAGTCATCTGCTGAGGAGACTGAACTAGGGTCCTGAAGGCCTGTTTAGAACAGCTTTGTGGGACTGATGGGGTAATAGGATCCTCCTCTACCTCCTAACCTTAGCCTGAGCCATGAGATAGTTGCAATGCTGTGGAAGACATCCTTCCTTGTTTCAGTACCTAAAAAAGCTCATCCATCTGTCCACATTGCCTGCAGACCAGTTGCCTGACATCCCACATCATGGAAGTCCTGCAGAGACTGTTAGTTTGCTTCCCCATCAACCCCATCCTGGGGTTGATGGTGAAGATGCCATCATCTACCTGCTTCAGCGAGCCCACTGTTATCTGGACAAGTCCAGTCAAGTAGTCAAGTTAATTTCATCTATAGAGCACATTTAAAGCAACAATGTTGACCAAAGCGCTGTAATGTCAGATAAAGCAAATAACTAAAAAAATAAAATCCAATAAAACTAATGCTAACTAAAACTAAG
Organism: Odontesthes bonariensis; assembly: GCF_027942865.1. Taxonomy (NCBI): domain Eukaryota; kingdom Metazoa; phylum Chordata; class Actinopteri; order Atheriniformes; family Atherinopsidae; genus Odontesthes; species Odontesthes bonariensis. Next base: position 45,070,159 of record NC_134508.1, on the reverse strand, counting down.
TAATAACTAAGATCAACCATAATATCAATAAAACAACACAGTAGAGAGCAGTAACAGATAATAACGAAAATAAAGGAAGAAAACAGAATGCGGTGATCTAAAAGGATGTTAAGGTAATCTCAGCTGCTGTTAGGGGCGCAGAAACCAGTCAGAACTTTCCCTCCTGCAACGTGCAGCTGCAGCGAGGGAACTCCAACACTGAAGTGCTCAACCAGGGGCTCCTGAGTCTCCCCACACCCGTTCCACGCCTCTCCCTCTGGGCAATTCTGGAGTATTAGATAGTCCAGCCCCTCACTACGAATTTGGTTCCAGAGCCCATGCTGTGAGTGGAGGCGAGCCCACTATATCTAGTTGCTATCGCTATTGGGATTAAAGGAACTGCATTAGGCTGGTTTAAGTCATATTTATCTGATAGATTTCAGTTTGTTCTTGTAAATGAAGAATCTTCCTCACACACCAGAGTAAGTCATGGAGTTCCTCAGGGTTCTGTGCTTGGACCGATTCTTTTCACTTTATACATGCTTCCATTAGGTAACATTATTAGACAGCATGGCATAAATTTCCATTGCTATGCTGATGATACTCAGCTGTACTTATCTATAAAACCAGATGAACCCAATAGGTTGGTCAGACTACAAGCATGTCTTAAAGACATAAAGACCTGGATGACTCAGAACTGTCTGCTTCTAAATTCAGACAAACTGAAGTCGTTATCTTTGGACCTGAGCGTTTCAGGGAGAAATTGTCTAGCTATATAGTTACTCTAGATGGTATTTCCTTGGCCTTTAGTTCTAGAGTGAGGAACCTTGGAGTTATTTTTGACCAGAACTTATCATTTGACTCGCATATAAAACAGGTTTCTAGGACTGCCTTCTTTCATCTTCGTAATATTGTTAAAATCAGGAACATCTTCTCTCAGAGTGATGCAGAAAAACTGCTCCATGCATTTGTTACTTCAAGATTGGACTGCTGTAATTCTTTATTATTGGGCTGTCCCACATATTCTCTGAAAAGCCTTCAGCTGATCCAAAATGCTGCAGCCAGAGTTTTGATGAGAACTAACAGCAGAGATCATATTTCTCCAGTTTTAGCTTCTCTTCATTGGCTCCCTGTTAAATTCAGAATAGAATTTAAGATTCTTCTCCTTACATATAAAGCTCTTAATGACCGAGCTCCATCATATCTTAAAGATCTCATTATAAGATATTTTCCTAACAGAGCACTTTGTTCCCAAACTGCAGGTTTACTTGAGGTTCCCAGAGTTTCTAAAAGTAGAATGGGAGGCAGAGCCTTCAGTTATCAGGCCCTTCTCTGTGGAACCAGCTGCCAGTTTGGGAGGCAGAGCCTTCAGTTATCAGGCCCCTCTCTGTGGAACCAGCTGCCAGTTTGGGAGGCAGAGCCTTCAGTTATCAGGCCCCTCTCTTGTGGAATAAGCTGCCAGTTAATGTCCGGGAAGCAGACACCCTTTCCACTTTTAAGACCAGGCTTAAAACTTTCCTTTCTGATAAAGCTTATAGTTAGGGATGGCTCAGGTGATCCTGAAACATCCCATAGTTAAGCTGCTATAGGCCTAGACTGCTGGGGGGCCTCATCTGTCACACCTTTCCTCACTTTACCCTCTTTATGTATATGTGACATTATTGTGGTCATTAACTCGTGTTTCCCTGTTCCAACAGATATCCTTTGAATGGTGTTACAGTGCCCCCCTCCCCCTCTTTTCTGTCTTCTCAAACCCCAGCTGGTGGAGGCGGATGGCCACCCTTCCTGAGTCTGGTTCTGCCAGAGGTTTCTTCCTGTTAAAAGGGAGTCGTTTCTCTCCACAGTCGCCTCAGGCACGCTCAGGCCGGGAGATTGGACCGAAAAAGTTTTCAGTGCAATCTGTTGGTTTCCTTAGCTAGGAAATTGTTTTTGAATTGGCTCTATATGAACGAATTGGATTATTTTATGAATAATTATGATTACAATGAATTTAATTCCAATTGGCTTGATTTGGACTTTATTATCTAAGTGCCTTGAGATGACATTTGTTGTATTTGGCGCTATATAAATAAAAATGAATTGAAATTGAATTGAATCGCTCAGCCTCACACACCAGCTAAAGCAAAGTGATGATGCACATCCCAAGAGCCAGTCTGTGATGCCAGTAATCGGCACACCCAGGCCTCCACTTACGCCTGACAGTGATGCAGGGAGGGGGGGTACAGATGGGTCTGTTTCAGCCTGGGATGAGAGTCTGAGAGCAGAAGATTTTCCATGAAAAATTTCATGAAATGATCAGAGTGCAGGAGATGCCACAGCAAGGTCAGCATTACAGCAGGGATCTGTGACGGTTGGAGCAGGTCCTTTTTCCACTTTCTCTCAGCATGTCTGCACTCATGGCTGAGAAGGAGCAACACAGTCTTACAGAGCAGTAGACATAAAGCAGCCTGTGAGGGCTTCATGACACACTTCTGCAGAAGTCCAAAATGCACAGGTCAGCTTTTATTAACAGTGATAAAATGAATTGCACTTGAAGGGCTAACGGCGCACATACAAGATCTCTTCTTCTTCTAACACAGAGGTCACCGAGCAAGTGACCTAGTTATAGTTAGCCTGCCAATTTATATCTAGTAAAGAAGGGATATAAAAAATGAGTGGGAGAGCTGGACCAAGCAAGAAACCAAAAACTTACCACTTCCATGTGGAAAGGAAGGAGTGCTTTTTTCATGTCACATTCAAAGTGTGTTTGTCTGATCTCTTAGTCTATTACTGCTATTCCAAAGAAGGGAAACGTGACTGTTCGTACTACTAATAAAAACTACAATAATGACTTCCCTCTGAGAGGCGAGCTGAGAAAGAGAAAGGTGAGGGAACTAAAATGGCGGTTAATCGGACAGCAGTCCTTTTTCACAAAGCTGAACTCAAAAGCAAAGGCAGCCACGAAGGCTTGTTCTGGGTGAACGTCATTAAGCATGACGAGAAATCATTCATAAGAGAGGCCTTTGTTGAGGCATCTGACTTGTTGTTTTGGGATTTTAAGAAAAAAACAGAAATATCCTCTTCAGTCACAGCTCTTCAGCTATCAACAGGTTTCTAGGACTGCCTTCCTTCACCTTCGTAATATTGTTCAAATCAGGAACATCTTGTCTCAGAGTGATGCAGAAAAACTGCTCCATGCATTTGTTACTTCAGGATTGGACTACTGTAATTCTGTATTATTGGGCTCTCCCACAGATTCTCTGAAAAGCCTCCAGCTGATCCAAAATGCTTAAATGTAAATTATGTGTAAGAGCAGATCTATATTAATTGTTGTGTGTAATTGTCGGATTGTGATTGGCGGGTTAGCCTATATATTGCATGTATCTTTGGGGGCTCGTCAGGTGTTTCCGGAATAACAAACAGTCTTTGACCGCTGTGCAGCATCACTTTGTGCTCCGTGCGGATGTAACCATGAGATATGTGATTTAGAGCATGAGATGCAAATTAAATGGAGTTGTTTGCATCAAAACTCAAACACAACAGGATTCTTATTCATCCGTGATGGTATGGTCCAAGCGCGTCAACTAGGTTTTAATATCGAAATACCTCAGTGGCTTAAAGCTGCAGTCTGCAACTCTTTTTCAAGCATAATGCCTGGAACTGTCCGGGGATTCTGAAAGTAGTACATTAAATACCCCAATACAAAAAAAATGAGTTCTCTAGGTCCCCTATATGTCCCGCTAGGTCCCTCCAAAGCCAGCAGGTTTGTTTACAAAATTGCAGACCGGACCGGTAAAAGGTAACCAATCAGGTTTACGAGCTGGGCTCTGCTGCCTGTCAATCACCGATTGTGCACGCGCGATACAAGGTAGGCTGTCCCCACGCTTATTTATCTGGACTATTGAACTTCATTACGGGCTAGTCTACTTACTGTGTTTTCCATGATCGCAAATGACAGGTGAGTTGATGAATGAGGAGTCGTGTGGGCGCATCTGGTGTGCACGTAGACGTGCACGAGTTCTCATGTGTTTTGATGGGGCGGGACAGGAAGTTGAATAACTTTTTATTTTTCGGTTAAAAAATAAGCATTTCTTGCATTTTGCGACTACGGAGGTCACCGTTTTCAACTTCAAGCGTTCTGATAGATCATGTAAACTCTTAAAATGCCAAAAAGTAGGACTTTACGTATGACAACAACAAATCCTGCAGACTGCAGCTTTAAAGCATTGGCTTAGCTTCTACATTATTAGGCCTGAGCAGGTAAGCGCTGCAAAGCCCTATTGTATCTGAAGGATTTCACTATTATTCTTCTTCGCTATGATTCTTTTTCTTCTCCACGATTTCAATGGAGTCGAAAGTGGGCGTCGCCAAACTGCTCTACAGCGCCACCTAACGTGAGATAGTCCGAACCGTACATCGTAGAGATCTGAAACTCGGTATGTATGTAGATCGCCTCAAATCAAGAACAAAAGTCTCTTGGAGGTATGCTCTAAAACGTACAAGGAGGCGGCCATTTTGGGTCAAAGGGCAAATTTTGGCCATTTTTCAGATTTACACACCTCGTATAAAAACTTTCATGCCCCAGGGATTTTGAGCTACGGACTTCATCTTTGGTCGGTATGCAGTTAAGGGATGGGGGAACAAAAGTTATCAGAAATCTTGAGTTTTTGAGCATGTTTAGGGGGCTTGGCCAAGCGGCGAACTCAGCGTACTCGCCAGTGTAAACGAAACGCTATAACTTTCACGTAAAAAGTTCAATCTGCACCAAACTTGGTAAGAGTCATCCATGTTGGATGCCCGACGATCCTATGTGGTCATATGCTGACGTCATATAAGCTCCGCCCCCTCAGAACAGGAAGTCACTTTTTTTACTTGGAAAGCTCCATCTCTGGCCCCCTTCACCTAATCAACATGATCTTGTGTCAGAATACAGATAACAAGTTGGTCTCACTTGCTTTAAAGCGCCAACAGTTTTCAGTTGAAGGCGTGGCTCTGACGGCGTGGCGAAGTCAGACAACGCGCCGTTACCATACGTTTGGCTCTAAATTCTACAGTTTTGAGCCGAGATGCACCAAACTCACTGGGATCGATCCTAATCCACCCCCCAACAGGTGTGCAGTCCAATATTTGATGGGCGTGGCCTAATGCCTCCACAGCGCCCCCTAGAACATCTAGAAAATCAGCCCCAAGCCATGCTTTCACCGACAATCATGAAACTCAGCACACCTGTGCGTCTTGTCAGGACCTACAAAATAGTGTGGGCGTGGCTTAATGGCAAAATTCCAATCCCTCGCCGTTTGCATACGTTCGGCTCTAAATCTCACATGCATCATCCGATTTGCACCAAACTAGATATGAATGACCTTTGTTAACCTCTAAAGAGTCCAATAGGATTATATTGAAGTGTGACTCCACTGCGCCCCCTATATCATTTAAACAGCTATTTCTCCTTGAGACGTCATCCGATCTGCACCATATTTTTTGTGCATCATTACGGAGCGGCGCTTGACACGTTGGCGTGGTACATTTCTGACGTCACTAAACCCCGCCCCTACAAAACAGGAAGTGACGGTAACTCCTGTCTGGAAGGTGAGATATCGCTCCAACTTTGAACACGTGCCACTGGTGTCGTACTGTCGTGCACTGAAGGCGATTTGGGAAATTCGTCGCACGCTCCGCCCGGTGGACGGGTGCAAGAGACGGGTGCAAGAGACGCGTGACAGCGTTGATGACCATGTCGGGGCGGCAGTGCCGGCACTCAGGCGGTCGCAAGGCCGGAGTGGCGCTTGGCTGCGAGGGTCGATATCACTGCTCGCAGTTTTAATGTATATTTATTCTCATTATTTATTTTTTATCAGAACTATAATATTTCAAAACAAATGGGACAAAATAACAGCTTAGTATTTCCTGTTATGTGGTACAGAGTCAGAGCGTCTCAACCATAGACATAATATACGTAGACGCCTCATAGGCCGACGCTGCCTGTTGGAGCTGACGAATCAGCGCGGCCGCCATCTTGGATGGGTCTCCAATGCCTCCAGATTACATTTATTTCCACTGAGGAAGGTGTATATCCCCAACTATAATAATCATCATCATGTCTCTGGTCTCACCTCCACACAGAAACACAGAAACACAGAAACATGCGGCATGACGTCACTTTGCTGTCGTAAAGCGAAGCAGAACACGGCAGCAGCTAGAAGCTGGGGGCCGAATGTCCGCGGTGTGGAGGGATTTTAAAGTGGAGGACAAAAACGTTGCAATTGCAAACTGTGAGATATGCAAACTTGGGATTTCAAGAGGTGGCAAAGACATGGCTAACATCCTTGATGACAGAAAAAGGTACATTTCCTTCTGTGAAGCCAGAGGAGGGGAGGAAGAATTAGGAGTGCAGTTAAAGCACATTACTGCCTTACTTTAGAACACTGTGGCACTTTTATTTGCTTATTTGTTTCCATGCCTGCAGGTATTTCAGGTTGAGCAGCTGCTCGTTTTTATATCCGACATTGTTGCACTAAACTACAACGTGAAGAATTTGTTTATTACTCGATTACTTTTTGTTGTTCACGCTACCTCACAGAAGTGCTCTGTTTATAAGTGTTAAATGATAAAATAAGGTGAATAAAATAAAGAATCAGGGACATCCAGGATCTGTTTCTTCGCCGTTCTTCATTTTTTTTAATGTACTGTAGAAGTATCGGATCGGGACTCGGTATCGGCAGATACTCAAAATCAAATGACTTGGACTCTGACTCGGGAGATCCCTAAAACACACCTCAAACTACCGCCCCCCAAAAAACAAACAGATCACTTTTCATCGTGTTCACCGAATCGGCAATCTCAAAACAGACGGCACCAGACCGAGACCCATCGTGGCACCCACTTTGGTCTAAATGACCAATTCCCAAGAGAAATACAGGACAGACGAAAGCTGCTGTACCCAATCCGGAAACGTTTCATTCAGGAAGGAAAACTGTGGACAAACTGTGGACAAACTCTACGTAGATGGCAAACGTGACCACCTGGCTTAACAACGTCCACCTCCGCTAAACATGAGCTCACGTGTATCTGTCTATTGTCTGTCCCCATGTTTGTCAGTCTGTGTGTCTCACCGGTTTCTGTTTTCTGTCTGTCTCTATTTGTCTGTGAACTTATTTCCAATATATTTTGGTCTATCTTTTGTATCACTTAGGATTACAATAATGAAATATAACTTAAATCAGAATCAGTATTACTCAAGTGTTGATCATCTTTTATTTTTCCTAATTAAGAAAAAGAAATAAGTCAAATTAAGTTTGTTAGCTTAAATATTTGAGGCATAAGCTCAGGCAAAAAGGACGAAGGTTCTTAATCACTTAACCAAACTGCAGGCAGATATTTATCAATTAAAAGAGACCCACCTCTGCCCATCTGAACAACACAAACTAAAATCCTCAGAAAAATACCTAGTATGATTTAGTATGAAGTATGAACTAACCCTAACAACTCTAGAACAAGGGGTCTCAGTTCTAATTAACAAAACTATTCCACTCATTATAAATTAGGGATGCACGATCCGCTTTTTTCTCCTCCGATACCAATATCTGAGGTTTATTATCGTCCGATACCGATCCGATACAGAAAAACAGCGCAGAATTATGGTAACAAACGGGAAGTTTCATTGCGTGGAAAAGAGGCAACATCAGACTTGACTTAAAGCGATACTCCGGAATTTTCGACATTGGACCTCATTTCCGAGTCAACCAGAGTGTAAGAAATGTGTACAGATGTTTTTTTTGTTTTTTTTTTAAAATTCCATGCAGCCCTTGTGAAACCACTGGTCGCTGTTGCTAAGCTAGCGCAAGTGATCGACTTTTGGTAGCCTGCCACAAGAAAACAGTCTTGCCCAATTCAATAAACACTCAAAGCACATCAATTGTCTTGCCAGGCTATCGATGCAAATATCTACGTTGATAGAGAGATTTAGGGAGTAAAACCAACCTTACAATTATATGTTATTACCCGCAGCCATATCTAGCACCAATCTTACCGGCTCTCGCTGCCAATAGTTTGTTTTGTGAAGAATGATGCTGTCACAACTACTTGAGCATACAAAAACTTGATCAAAGAATGGCAATGTTCGGATGACGAGCTTTTGATGACGAGGACGAGCCATTTAATTTTTCCAATGAAGCATACCTGTACGAGCCGGAATATACTGAGGAAGAGTTGAGAGAGATGGAACGAGAGAGGGCCGAACGAGAGAGCGCGTCTGTAGCAGACAGCCGCAGCTAGAATAACCGGGGATTGGTGGTGTCGGTGCCGAAATTGCAAAGCAATGGAGACGGAGGAAGAATGCTTTTGCTGCCGAGAGTGGGACTTAGTTATCCCACAGATGGAAGAGCTGGAGCTTGATACATCGTTCCATAGTCTAGATTTGTCTGGCCATAGCACATCTCGAGATGTGTGCATAACGGAGCACCAGGACTTCTTACCACATCTCAACCGCGGAGTGCTAGAAACATTCTTCTCAGTCGATAAGATAAACTGAAAAAAACGACCCAGACCTGCTGGACCCAATGGCCAGTTGTCATTGCGGTAAGTTACCAAAACAAAATTTTGTTGAGATTTGTTATCTATTGGTTGAATGAAAAAACGTACCGTGTAAGCTATAATAACTAATAGTCCACAGTGTAACTATTATAATGTGCACTTATAATAATGTGACCCGGATACGCAGCGTCTCCATCGGAGTTTGTATGTCTAATCGTGCAGCTAGGAGCCAGAGTTTTGTTCTTTCCGGATCTTTTATTGGAAAATAATGGAAACTTTTCGGAACCCATCTATGGGCTCTATTGTTGCAATTAGCAAAGGCACACTGGTTTACCATGTTGCCACGTTGTTGGATGTTGGTTTATAATCCGCTCGCAGCAAACTCGCTCGATCCAAACGCAGCAGAACTAGTTTGGAACTAGCAGCTGAGTTAGTTACATCACAACTGCCGAGAGTAAGGTACAATTCCGCTGACCACTATAAACTAGTCCCTCATATGATAAAAATCCATGTAATGCAAGGTCAGTTTTATTTCAAACATTACTCTATCACCACAAACCTTTACATCCACTGCCTGACATAATAATTGATGTGCTTTGAGTGTTTATTGAATTGGGCAAGACTGTTTTCTTGTGGCAGGCTACCAAAAGTCGATCACTTGCGCTAGCTTAGCAACAGCGACCAGTGGTTTCACAAGGGCTGCATGGAATTTAAAAAAAAAACAAAAAAAACATCTGTACACATTTCTTACACTCTGGTTGACTCGGAAATGAGGTCCAATGTTGAAAATTCCAGAGTATCGCTTTAAACATTTCTTTCCTATTTTTTAAAAAACAAATAAACAGATATAAATGTACTGAATTACTTGTTTATTTAACAATTGTGCACCAGTAAAACAATCTTTATCATAAAAGTATAACAAGTGTAACTGGTTCAGTCAGTGCAATTAGGGATTCAAACCCCAATGTAAAACAAAATATTAAATAATAAAGGAGCTGAAATTGAGAAAAAAACTATAGCTTCACTGGCTTGGTTGGTAGACTTTTAAAATAAATAGCAATCAGCTCTTTATATAGTTTAGTGTAAATGGGAATAAAGCATACATTAATTCAATTCAATTCAATTTATTTTTATTTATATAGCGCCAAATACAACAAATGTCATCTCAAGGCACTTAGATAATAAAGTCCAATTCAAGCCAATTGGAATTCAATTAATTGTAATCATTTATTCATAAAATAATCCAATTTGTTCATATAGAGCCAATTCAAAAACAATTTCCTAGCTAAGGAAACCAACAGATTGCACTGAAAACTTTTTCTTTTTCGGTCCAATCTCCCGGCCTGAGCGTGCCTGAGGCGACTGTGGAGAGAAACGACTCCCTTTGAACAGGAAGAAACCTCTGGCATTACAAAAGCATCTGAACACACAAATCGTTCAATACGCATGCACAAAGCTACATTTACCTATAGATCAGCATGAGGGTTTTTGAGACTCTTTTCACACCTCCGGAAGCTTCAGAGATTTGCATTTAAGTACTGGTGGAAAACTGGGTCATCTGGGTTATAAGGCAAGGCAATTTTATTTGTAGAGCACAATTCGTACACAAGGCAATTCAAAGTGCTTTACAGAAATCACAAGAAGGCAATCATTTAAAAAAATAAATAAATAAATAAAAAGAAAAATAATCATTAATTAATTAATTAATTTAAAAGTGAAGACATATTTATTTTGTAATTTCGATAGAAATACCACAAAATCCATTAATGGGACGGCATCACTGCCTTGCCAAAAATATAAAAGTCACCACCTGGACTTAAGTAAGAAAGGTGGTTTGATCTTCCCATGGAAAAGTACTACAATAATTATGTTTCAGGTTCAGCTGGTAATAGAATCTCATAAGTTATAATCTTATAGTAATAGATGCATCACTGCTACCCTGAAGGTCCTTGATGACATCATCACCACCATGGACAGTAAACAAGTCTGCATAGCTGCCTTCATAGATCTGGCCGAGGCCTTCGACTCAGTAGACCATAATATTGAAGTCAGAAAATGTTGTGTCAGATCCACTTTACATCTCCAAGGGTGTGCCTCAAGGTTCCACCTTGGGCCCAACCTTGTTTTCCATCTACATAAAGGATTTAGCCAAGGCTATCGGTGCCTCCCAGATACATCTCTATGCTGATGATACCATCATTAACTCATCTGGCTCTTCAATCCATTCTTCCGCATCCACCCTCCAACTCAGCCTTGCTTCTATCGAGAAGTCCTTTCACAACCTTCATCTGCGTCTCAACTCAAAGAAGACTAAATGTATGTTATTCAGTCGGAAAAACAGTGTAACCTGCCCCCCCAAGATCCCCTGTCCTGACTGCTCAGAACTGGAGTTTGTCAACTCCTACAAATACCTTGGTCTCTGGCTGGACCACTCACTTTCTTTCTCACATCAATAACTTGCAGACCAAAGTTAACCCTTTAAGCGCCAAAGTCGCAATATTGCGACAAGGAGCGGTGTTGACTTTAACAGACGATAGAGCCAAGCAGAGTGTCAAATTTGCCTTATACTCCCGTCCACTAGTTGGCAGACATCCCCAACTTATACTTTGGGTCGGAATACGTCACACTGTAATGTAAAATGTTCGAGGAAGTCCATTCCAAGTAGTAGGAGAAAAAAACGGAGAAAGTGTGCCACGGATCTTGATTGCTGAAGCGGTATTGCTGGATTACAAGAGTTAGAGACAAAATAAATAAATGATGACTGGGAAAAAGTTTACTTATAGTGATGTGATGGGTTTCCTATTCGCCGATTCTGATTCAGAAGGGGAAAATTTTTCTTTTGGAGATGACGGTCGGGCAACTAGTGAGCTCGCTGGTGCGTCTTTGCATGGCAATGGCGGTGCTGGGCAAAGCGAGGAAAATTGGAAAGGCTACTAGGAGTGTTGGTATTCGTAGGGGGCTGGTGGGAATGGTGGAAACAGTGTAGGTGAGAGTGGCGCTGGGACCAGCGTGAGTGTCAATTCTTTCTAGCCTACCGTGCTAGCCATGGTGCTTTACTGCGCGTCAATGCTGCGGCTGTGCAACGCACCAATGTCTCCAAAGCACAAAACACTACATTTTCCAACTCTTTGCCCAACACAAGCAGGGGTAAACGGGGGCTTAGTGTCCGTAGAAGGGCTGGTGGGTGTCGGATTGGCCGCAGGGGTCTGAATAGGGCGGAAAGTAGCGAAGATGAAGCGTTGCTCAATGGGAGAGGGGGTGAGAGGAATGAACGTGGCCGGAGTGCCCGTGGGAGAGGCAGCAGGGGGAGGCTAAACAGGGCTGGTAATGGTGACTGGGTCTTTTTGAGAGATGAGGAAGTTTTACAGGAATGGATAAAACCCTTTGATGAGGCAATTGGCTATCGTGGTGATAGAGAAATTCAGACTGAATCACAACCTCTCGATTTTCTGTCCCTCTTGGTGTTTACATGTGTTTGCTACTATATGGCACAGCAGTAGTCAAAATGTACAATTCTTAGTTTTATTATACTGTTTTCCTGTCCATTTGTTATGTGGTTAGCATAACAAAGGGACAGGGAATAATCTGTCTAAACAATTTCAACATCCATTCAAAATATCAATCTTGAAAGTTGGCCGCCACTATCTGGTGTCAAAGTATGCAAATTAGATTAGTAAATTATTCCCCACATACACTTAGGGTGATTCTCAATATTGTGCCAACTGTCTGTGTGCTGTGCCTTGCCATGAGAGGTTCCACACTCTAAAGAACTACAAACTGTAATCTGGATAGATGGGCACAGATAAGGCCTCTGCTTCTGAAAAACGCCTCCTGTTTATATGAGTTTTGTGGTATAATAATGGTTATAATTTGCAACATTTGGCTTACAATTCACTGTTTGCTTGTCCATTTGATATGTGGATAACATAACAGATGGATGGAGGGGTGGATATGATGAAAAAAGTTCAACACTATCAACAATATCATTTATTTCCTGAGAATTATCGAATTCCAAAATGGCCGCCACCATATGACGTCATAATATGCAAATTAGATAGGAAAATTTACAACCTACATGAAATTCAGGTCATTCCCAATATGTTTCTCATTTACACTTTGTCTCTATCTCTAACCATTTAGAAGCCACAGCCTTTTGAAAATTAGATGTCAAAATCTAGTCTTTTTAAAAAAAAAACCTGGCGCCTAAAGGGTTAAGGCCAGATTGGGGTTCCTTTACCATAATAAGGCTTCATTCACACACTCTGCCAAACATACTCTGGTGAAGATGACCATACTCCCTCTGTTTGATTATGGGGATGTAGTCTATAAAATGGCTTCCAAGTGTGCCCTTAACTGCCTGGATGCTCTCCACCACTCAGCTATCCGTTTTGCCACTGGTGCACCCTTTTCCACCCATCATTGTAATGTGCATAAACTGATAGGCTGGCCCTCCCTCCACACCAGGCAACTTCATCATTGGTTTCTATTTATCTTCAAGACTCTTCTGGGCAAAACACCTTAATGCCTCTCCAACCTCTTGCACCTTTCCCATAATAACTACCACCTGAGGTCCAATGATTTCATTACTCTATCTATTCCAAAAGCCTGCACTGTCTTCGGACAGAATTCCTTTCGTTTTGCTGTAGAAAATGATAGGAACTCCCTTTAAAATTCCCTTAAGCTTTCAGCTTTCCCATCACTCCATATGTTTAAACAGAAACTACAACATTCCCTTGTTGACTGTTGTATGTGTTGACTCCCCTTCTGCTCTCTCTCCATTTATTCTAGTAGTTATTTATGCTGTTTTTAACTTCATTGTGTCTTCATCATTGGTTGCGTGTCTTGGACTCATGTGTACTGTTTCTTTTCATCTGTTTTTGTTTTGTTTTTGTCTTTGTCTTCAAAATACTTAATTTATAATAGAAAGATTAAGACATGATAAATTTGAATATAACAATAAAAATGGGAAGTATCTGGCAAACCAACTAAAACGCAACAAAGAAAGAACTATAATATTTGTAGTTAGGGATTCAACAGGGAGGCCAATGTTCTCAGCCCAAGACATCAACAACACTTTTAAATTGTTTTACAGTAAAATATACATGAACATGATCATGAAATAGATGTATCGGAAATTGATTATTTCTTAGACATTCTCAACCTTCCTAAAATCAAAATTGATCAAGCAAATATCCTGGACAAGCCCAACCCTAACCCTCACACAAGATGAATACTTTAAAGGGACACTATGTAATTTCTTCCCCCATCTAGTGGTGCAATTTTATTTTGCAAAGTCGAATGAATTTGCTCTCTAGCGCCTCACGTTTTCAAATGTGCGTTGCAACTTCTTGAACTACGGCAAGCAGAATGTGTCAAGATTCAAGAAGCTATAGCTTCAGACTCAAGGTCCATACAAACAAAAAGACATCAAGACACACAGTACAAAGGATTACATAACACACATACAACAACACTATGAATACAGATGACATATTACATGTCAGATAACATAAGTTGACATAGCCTTTGGTGTGCAAACAATGCAATTAGTCATATTCCGGGAGTTACCAGAAGTGACGTCGACGCAGCGTTAGCATTAGCAGCGTTAGCATTAAGCAGCATTAGCAGCGGTAAATAAACTCCCGGTAAACTTACAAACTTTCTAATGCCTCGTTTTGTGAGTTAAGAGCCTATGTGTACTACGGCAGAAGTTTGGAAACAATCAATGCATTATTAGTGGGATCACTTACCAGATAAAATCTATTTAGCATTAGCGCCAGTAATAAGCCATTCGGCGGAAATGACGTCACAATGACGTCATTTCCGCTTGCAGGCCTGGCGGAGAAATCGCGATTCGAAGTGCTTTATGTCTGGAATTTCCCCTTGGGGATTAATAAAGTATAATTGATTGATGTCCCTCTCGGCACTTCGTCGTTTTTCATAGACCGGAAGGACATGGCAGCCTCCATAGAGCTTGCCCGCTCTATGTAGATACAGACAAGTTATTCTTCACTCAGGAGGATAAGTGAGATTTTTGACAGAGATCATTTTACACCAATGAGGACTAACTTATGAATGAATATGTTGATTTGAGCTAATAAATGACTTAATTTATTACATAGTGTCCCTTTAAGGCACTCAACCAAATGCCAAACAATAAAGCACCTGGTCCGGACGGCCTCCCTGCTGAATTCTTCAAACATTTCTGGAATAATTTTTCTATCACTATTCACGAAAATGTGCCAAAAAAAAATCAAACATAACCCCAACCTACAACCAACTGGTTTCAATCCCTGGACTCTTAAACACGCAAATTCTATTGGAAAAATAATAAACCAAGGATCAAACTCGCAACATTACAAAATAGTTAAACAACAGGCGGTCTAGAGGCACCCAATTTTGAAATTTATTTTCTTGCCAACCAGTTACAGTATATCTATAAATGGATTAATCACACAACACTGCCTCAATCATGGACAGAACTAGAACAAGCACAATGGAAACCCATCTTAAAATCCGGCCTCCCATTTCTCAACACAGGTTTAAAACTTCACAGTACGCTCAACAAAACAGTAATCTCGACAGCTCTGACAGCTTGGTGGAAAATCAATAAGATCTTCAAATCCACATGAACCCCCCCGCAAATACACCCCTATTTGGAATAACCCGAACTTCACACAGAAAAATTCACCACTAGACTTCATCACCTGGAAGGAAAAAGGAATCCCACATCTACACCACATCTCTGCACAGAGCAGATTGAGAACTGTCTGTCAGAGTTTGACAAACGCTTTGAAGACTTTGCTTCCCTGGAGCCAGTCGCCACATTCATGTGGGAAGATGCTGAGGTTGATTCACTCTTACAACACTGTTTCACCTGAACTCGCCTGCAGTGGGGGATGAGACAACACAGGCTGACATTCAGCTGAAGTCCAGGGCTCATGGACTTACTCATCATGACGAAATGTGCTACCTCCTAGGGCTGGGCGATATATCGATATTTAAGATATATCGATAGATTTTTAAATAAGATATGGAATTAGACCATATCGCATATATCGATATAGTTCAAATTTGCGCTGTAATACTTGCTTCAGGCAAGCCGTTGATCAGAGCTCTCTGCACTGCTTCCCTCGCTCCGGCTCCGCCCCTCCTCTCTCATGCACAGAGGGGGGAGGGGGAGGAACACACCGGCACTCTTAAACAAACATGGAGAAGGCAACAACACCTGCGGAGCATACGGAGGAGAGCCCCTTGGTTGGTAAAAGAAAAAGCAGTGGCTCAATCATTTGGAGATGGTTCGGATACAAATTGTCAGACGAGCAACAAAACCAAGCTATATGTAGGGAGTGCCATAAGCACATTGCAGCCAGTGGTGGAAGCACTACGAATCTTTTTTATCACTTAAAAACATGGCACAAAGCGCAATATGAAGAGTGTGTGAAACTGCGCGCTGCAGCAGCCACAGGCACAAGCCGTCCCCAAACTGACAAAGCTCCAGCCCCAAAACAAAGCTCACTGCAAGCTTCATTTTCCCGCTGTGTGCCGTATGAGAAGAAAAGCGACAAGTGTCCTTTCACATTGCCAAAGACATGGTCCCTGTTGCAACAGTGGAACAGGTCGGGTTCAAAGAGCTAATTAAAAAGCTGGACCCGAGATACGAGCTTCCCAGTCGCAACTATTTTGCACGAGAAGTATTGCCAAATGTATAGTGAAGTCAGGCAGAACGTTGCGGACCGGCTCGCTAACGTCACCCATTTTGCGTTGACCAGCGATATGTGGTCAAGCAGAACCTGTGCGAACCTTATATGAGCAGTATATGACAGTTCACTTCATGCAAGACTGGGAGATGAAAACAGCTTGGCAACTGGTTGAGACTGTTCAGATAAGCTATTAAATTAACAAAAATAAACAGGTAATCTCAAGCTGATGTTTAAAAACGTTTTTCTTAAACTGAGCACTTTATTTTGTTATCTCTTAATATATAAATGCTGCCCTCAGAAAAAGATTTACTTATTTTATTTTATAGGCTAATTTTATTTCAGATATTTTTTTATTTAAATGTGCACCTTACGGAGCTTTGTTATACAGTGTTTACATTTTATAGTGAGTTTTCAATAAAAGTACTCGTATTTGGCTTTGACTTTGACTGAGCATTTCATATCACAGCTCTCACTTTGCGGAAAAAAATATCGGGATATATATCGTATATCGATATTCAACCTAAATATATCGAGATATGACTTTTGGTCCATATCGCCCAGCCCTACTACCTCCTTCACTGCATCCACTTATTGATGCGAGTCAGCCTTTTCTCACATGAAGATTATTAAGCCCAAATACAGCTCCACCATGACTGATGATCATCTGGAAGCCTCCAATCAGTTTAAGTCATCAGAGTAAAGTAGTGACCCTAAATGCATTGAATTGTATTGTGCCATAAGGGTTCATGCTGTTATGGACTGCATAACTGTATGTGTTGCAAGGTACACCAAATATATTGTGTAAACAAAGTATACTTATATATATATATATATATATATATATAAATAAATATATATTTAGCATTTTTTTTTAATCTAGGTAGATCATTTTGACCTTGTCATTTTAAAAGTAGCTTGCAAGCCCAAAAGTGTGGGCACCCCTGGCCTAGAACAATCTGATTTCCCTTTTAGATGAACGTGACATAAGTATGATTCAACTCAGATCAACTCGGAGTTCTGCATTCTCTGTTTCTCACATATTTCCATTTTTGCTGTTCTCTTAGAGACAGAGCCAAATTAAGTTACTGACACAGTGTTTCTCTGTGACCTGCATTTAAAAACTGAAATCTTATCATGTGAAATTCTGAAACTGTGTATGTGTGTGCACGTGCGTCTACTTTGGCGTGCATTTTTATGTCCAGTTATGTTCCAAAACTGTTCAAGGATATTTGTTAATAATCTTTTAATAACCACTAAACTAAACCCAATGATCGCTCTGCAAAATGCTTGTTTGGCAGTTTAGTGATGTTTGGAATGCAACAAAAAAACTGAAAATGAATTAATACACTGATATTTACAGAGCTGATATGGGTCTCGTGTCTATAAATGATATGTTGAAATGACGTCAATTCACAGACAGACTTTTTATCCCAAAACGCCTGAACTCCGGTTCTACTCATAAACTTAAACCATAAACTTTAGCCAAGCTAAAACTAAACTTACTCGTGACATTAAAGGCATGGTTGGTAATCCTGTTCAGAAACACATTTTGTAATACTGGGTGAAATGGTCCGTCTGTCCTGAGAGAAATCTATACAAGATGTATTTAGAAAAAGGGACGAAAATAATCAGACCTCTGTGGCAGCTGCAGGACTGAGAAAAAGCTGACCAATCCGAGATCAGCGTCCCGCTGATCTCGGATTGGTCGCCTACAAAAAACCAATCAGATGCCTCTGCTTTCTGCCTACGCCCCCCTCTGCCGGCTCCCTGCTCCGTGTGCGCATGCGGTTCTACCGGCTTTGGATGACGCACTGACGGAATGGGGAGGGGGGGGTGGAGCTTAGAGGAGGGGACACTTTCAAATCTTGCTAGCTCTCTTGCTAGCTCTCTTGCTAGCTCTCTAGGATTACCTACCATAGCTTTAATTATTAGCAATCAGTCTAATTAGAGACAAGTGTTAAAAATGAAACTTACTTATCGCCACCTTCAGGGCCACTGAGCTGAGAACAAGCAGACGCAGCAAGGCCTCCATCATACGGATGCAGCTGGACCACAAACTAAAGCTGGCCTTATCACTCACAGGGCAACAGCAGGAGACGCCCAATCTGAACCTGTGCAGAAAACAGGACAAGATGGCATACGTCAAACACCAATAGGAAGGAGCTAAATCAATTAATTAGCTTGTATCGACACTCAAAACACAAGATTACATGCACATCAAGACGTTAGGAAACTGATGTTGTGTTGCAGCCCCACTTTATAACAGATGACCTTACAAAGAAGCATGTGCTCCATAATGAAGTTGAAAGAACTTTTCAGATCCCCGTGTAGCTATTTAATGGGGGTGATGATCTGACACTAGCATTTTCACAATACACAGAGGACCAGATGCATGCAACTCAGGCTACGGCTACACGAAAACGAAACGAGGTTTTTTTTGAAAACGGGTACGAAAATTATTGCGACCACACGGGGAAGCTTCTGTGTCCTCATGGAAACGATGAAAACGATGCAGTACACACGAAACACCTCTAGGTGCGCTGTAAGCCACCCCCACCGGTTACACCAGAACAATAGAAGAAGCAATGCGCATGCGTGTACGCCCCTACTTCTACCAGCGCGAAGTTCACGTTGTTCCTTCAACAGCCGCCGTAGTTAGCAGTGTCTGCAGCAGTGCTGCTATCAATGTTGTGGGGTCCATGATGATCGCTGTCTGTCCTTGTTGTGTTGTCTTCTTCTTCCGGATTTTGAATGGAAGCCACTTTTTGTTCTGATCACTGACGTATGTGTATACGTCACTGCGTTAGCCATGTGGCTGTGACGCAGATGTAAACAAATCCGTTTTCGCTGTAACAATGGAAACGAAACGAGGCCGTTCTCAGATCTTCCCACTCTGGAACCCGTTCTCAAAAACTATCGTTTTGGGGTAGTGGGAACGCCGGCTCCGTGTGGCCGCGACAGCCAAACGATAAGAAAAAGTATCGTTTACAGTGAAAAACGTTTTCGTGTAGCCGTAGCCTCAGTGTAGTTTCCAGATTGTCCTGTCCTCTTAACCCCCTGAAAGTTGAGCCCAGGCAGGGCTGGACTGGGACCAAAACATCGCCCGGGCATTTTTTGGCCATGGCGGCCCACCATGAATAGTTATACGATCACACAAGTAATCTCATCACTTTCTGTGAAAAATGCAATTAAATCCTAACACTAATGTATTCATTTAAATAAATCTCCTCACCTTACAAAAGCAGTTTTTTCATTAAATCGCTCTTCTCTGCCACTCTGTCAATCACTGTGTCAGCATCAAGGGACACAAGAACATCTTTCTCGGTGGCCATCAACATAAAGACTTCCAGTTTGCTGGCAGAAAGGCAACTCCTCAGTCTGTGTTTGATACAGCGGAGGGTTGAAAATGACCGAAAATGACCGAGGCAGGAATATTAATTTCGTATTTCTCCGGTTACCTACCAATCCATTTCAGCAAAGCAATGTTTCACTAATATTACATGGGCAACTGTAACCTGTAACACCTGCAAACAATATAGTTATCACAAGCTAAAATAACACTGAACACTTTGGTGTCTACATGAGAGAGTCATAAACATTAATGTCATTGGGTATTTGCAATATCTGCACACCAGTCAACTTTACATAAGCCTACAAAATGGAATGGCACTAGATACGTTATAGCCTTGCCTACATTAATGATGGTTTAAGTACTGTAATGCTAATGACAGGCACATGTCACTTTTACACCTTCAAATAAAGTAAATCTACTTATAGCATTAGTTGAAAATAAAGACTGAATGATCTCTGTGACAGAAACGCGCACGCGCAGACACACACACACACACACACCACAGTCGGTGACCACCTCCTAACCAACAAGGTTGTGCAAAAAACAGGCTTGGCTTTTTATTCGTGTTCCAGCCTGACTGGATGAAATAAGTAAGAATTTCAGCATGATCAATTCCCCCCATACTGATGTAGTGAAGATGTAGCCTACCAGTCGTTTATCTATAAATACCTCATTTAAGTCTCCACGCACACGGAGAGCCCTCAGTCCTCCCATTATAAAAACATGTCGTCATTCTGCTAACATTTCGCCTCACATTAGCCTACTTCTTACCGGGCTGGCTATTCTGACCTCCTCAATCTGTCCCTGGGTCACATCTGTCTCCTCCTCCTTCTCCTCCACCTCTGAATCCACCTCAATAGCTTCTTCCTGTGTTTTGCCTACACTGTTCTACGGAGACACTCGTGCACTGGGGGCTGCTGATGTTGACGGCCCTGGCCCTGCACCTGATGGCCCAGCACCCGGTGCTGTGGTCGTGGTGAAAGCACTTGCAAACATGTCAGTAAGCTTCGCACATTTTGCTGCTTGTAGGCTTTTTAGCCTTTAATCTCGCAGCTTCTGTGCACCACCCTTTCGTTTCTGTTGTTTGTCCATTTCGGTTTTTGACTGTTCTCTCCTAGTCCGTTCAGCCCAAATGGTAGGCCTGATGACCTGTGTCAACGGTGAGGGGAGGGGCGGGCCAAAGAGGTGCTGAGAGATTTCATTGGACTAGCCCATATCTTCGAGAAATTCTACCAATGGCCGCATTTTGTGTTGCAATTACCGTCACTGCCGATAAAATAATAAAAAAATAAAAAAACATCACCGGCCCTCGAGGGGCGTCGGCCCACCGTGAAAATGCCAGGTATGCCAGACTGTCAGTCCAGCCCTGAGCCCAGGGTCCAGGGTGTACCCTGCCAGCGAGGATTCTGCAGGCCCCCCCACAGTTGAGCTTCAGCTAAAAGCTACTTAGAACAGGGCCATCAGATGTCAAACCTCAAAAATTTCATTTGATCAAGACTTTTTGAAGATTTCCACACCTCATCACTTCTGCAAAAGACAGTTTTTTTCTTTATTTTGACTACACATCAGCCACAGGACGCGTCTGTGGTTACACAGCTCACAGTGGGTTCCAACAGCTGAAACACCATGATACAGCATAGGCCAAGTTACACAGACTCATTCCATGTCACTATGTCATGCTGAAGGGAGGTAGATAAAATCCTGTAATATCAGTTTGAGTTGTTTTACAAAAGCAACAATTTGCTCTTCTTGTGGCCCTGTTCTGAGTAGCTGTTAGATTGAGCTAAGGAATGAGTCATGCCTTTAAAGGACAAGACCGTTTTTTTGACATTGGGCCCTTGATTTCACATTATAACATGATGTTCTACTCACCCCTGCTTGTTGTTGGTAATTTGGAGCTGTTCCGAAGATATTCGAGAGGCGTCTGGCTGCTCTCTTGAGATATTCGGCCATGAAACGGTTTCCTATGGGCAACGTTATACAGGCACAAACTGAATTTTAGCCGAATGAATAAATAGGCAGCAGGTCTGTGGGCTGTCTGTGGTAGTAGCACGACGATGACGTCAGTAACACCCACTTTACGACAAAAAATCAAAATTACAGTAACCCGGATTTTTTTAAGTAAGCGACGCACCTCCACGTTATCAGTGCTAGTGTACAGTAATTAATAAATTATAAACAGCATAGTTTGTGCCTGTATAAGCTTGCCCATAGGAAACCGTTTCATGGCCGAATATCTCAAGAGAGCCGCCAGACGCCTCTCGAATATCTTCGGAACAGCTCCAAATGACCAACAACAAGCAGGGGTGAGTAGAACATCATGTTATAATGTGAAATCAAGGGCCCAATGTAAAAAAAAACGTCTTGTCCTTTAAAGCTGCTCTGGGGTTGTACTTCATAAAAAAATGGATTAATCAGACTAAAATAACAAAACGCTTCCTGTTCAGATCTAAAAACAAAAAACAAGTCCAGCAAAGATATGGAGCAGCTTATATGCACTCCAATGTGAGCCTGGCACCAGCCAATGTAGGTAATTAAGCCATTCACTGACTGACCACATGCTGGTCAGTTCAACAGCTCCTGTTAAGTAGATAGGGGAAAAGGGTAATCATACTGACCCATGTTGAACTGTGAAAATGGCCACAGTACCCAGCTAACTGCAGGAGTTGCTTCCTGAACCATCCATTCTAGTGTTCCATCCACTAACAAGAGGAGTGTGGCATCAGTGAGCTGGATGACGTCAGGCACACTGTGGCTGATGTCATCGCAGCACAGAAAAGCACCTTCATTGTAGGAGTCAGAGACCAATAGTCTACAATTTCATTTCACCACTTCTTGTCTGGATAAACTGAAGACCATTTTCTGAAGCGCAGTCCACTTGTATACGCTTTGTTAGAAATGAAGTGAGATCAAATATGAGGGTGGCTGAAACATGTCAGACACACACAAAAAACTGTCTTACAAGAGAGCCGTTGTTGAATTTAAAATGTCACATGAAACAGATTACTGGAGACAGCATGCACTGATCAATAACCTGGAAGCAAATGTCTTATAGAATAGAAATAGAAATAGAATAGAAAAATACTTTATTCAATTCAAATTATTCAAATGATCATGCTGTGCTTGGCCAAAAACATATTAAACAAAAACTACCACCTGGATCGTTTCTTCAGCTGGTCAGGCTGAGGTTCAGAAAAATCTAAGATGAAAATGTTACGATTCACGACGTTCAAACTGTGTGGCTGGATCGGGGAGCATGAAAATCATTTTCATACTTGGATGGAACACCACAGTCTGGACCATAACCCCACTGATCTTTGGAATGTGTGGAGGAAAGTTTCATGAAGCAGTTTGGCTCTCTTTGTCAATATAAGAAAAAATAAATTAAATGGAAACACTACTTTATTTATCTTTCTTTATTTTTTGAGCAACCATTACAAGCTTTCATTATAAACACTTATTGCTGCTGGCAGGAAGCACCCCATGCATCTCTCTGTATGGTAGCAGAACTGAAGAAGCCTCTGGCTGAACACACTCTTCTGTTTCAACACTATGGCTATGTTCGAAACCGCATACTTCTCCTACTTCTCCTACTACTCCTACTAACTTTTTGAGTTCGTAAGTGAGTTTGAGTAAGTGAGAAGTTCCCGGATACTAGATTCTCCGAAATGTTGGGTATGCATCATGAGGTTACTACTCATACTGAAACTACCCAAGATGCAACGTAACGTGACGTCGCCGATCGTCATTTCCTGTCAAAACGGCAGTTTCAAGCTAGCTACAACGAGGGTAGGTTCACTTCCTGTTTTTAAAACAAAAGCACCAATTGTATCGTAATGGCTTTCCCTATGATAAAAGGCAACGAGTATTTCGTGGGAACAAAATTGTAAACAGCTGGTATTTTGTCAGGTTTTCAACACGTTGGGGATATAAACGACTACTTTCTCACCTGAAAATGTTTCAAATGTTGCTAAAGTTTACAGAGTTTAGAGCTCAAGTGAAATCAGCTTCAGGCCGGCTGATTTCGGCTCGGGCAGGAGCGAAATGCATTGTGGGTAAATGCTCTGCATACTGGCTAATCGATGAGTATGTAGTATGAAAGTATGCTGTATGGAAGTATGCCGTATGGAAGTATGTAGTATGTAGTATGCGGTTTCGAACACAACCCATGTTATGTAGAGGATGGTCAGTGTTGTTGTTCTTCTTTTAACAACCATCTCCAGGGGCTCCGGAGCAGTCCCCAGCACAGAGCCAGCCTTCTTTATCTTTTTGTTCTGCTTCTTTGAGTCTCTGGTGCTGCTGCCCTGACAGATGCTGCAACGATTGAACTCTCTACAACAGACTTATAGAAGGACCTTATAGACTTATAGAAGGACACTGAAGGACCTTAGCTTCCTCCAGAAGCACAGTCTGTTATGTCTAGGGCTGGGCGATATGGACCAAGAGTCAAATCCCAATATATTTAGGCTGAATATCGATATACAATATACATCCCGATATTTTTTCTGCAAAGTGAGAGCAAATGTTCAGTCAAAGCCAAATATGACATGTCACAATTGGTTTTATTGAAACCGGCTATTTCAGTTGAACAGTTGCAAAGTCAAATGAATGGAAAAAACTATAGTCTATCATGATAGCTAAATGTCTGTTACCTTGATGATATCAACAGGCTAACCAGCATTTTAAAGTCATAATTACCACCTTTACCAGCTGTAACATTAAAGTGGTAACCACATCAATGCATCACTAATTCTTATCTAATAATCTAATAAATATGGTTCTGAAATCTGCCATTCTGTATTGTAAGTGATTTTACTTTTAGCACTTTAAGTTTTGTTTTATTCATTTATTTAACTTCTATTTAACAATTAATTTAACATAACATAAATCCCAAAGCTGCAGACAGACACACAAAGGAAAATAAGAAAAAACTACCATTTTAATGTTTTTGTTGATTTCTTACAACACTGCACTCACCAATAGCCAAGTGTAATCTGTGAGCGAAGCACTGCATCCTCAGCCACTCATTCAGCTCAACCGCTTTGACCATGTTGCTTCCGTTGTCGGTTGTTATAGCAACCAGATGCTTTTCTTGGAGTTTCCAGCTTGAATTGCGTCTTGCAAGGCCTCAGCTATATGTTCACTAGTGTGATCCTGGGGGAAAGAACTTGTTTGGAGACGCGCTGTTTTCATCTCCCAGTCTTCAATGAAGTGAACTGTCACGCTCGTGTAGGGCTCATATGTCCTGCTTGACCACATATCACTGGTCAAGGCAAAATGGGTCATGTTAGCGAGCCGGTCAGCAAGGCTGTGCCAGACTTCTGTGCACATTTGTGGCAGAGCTTCTCGTGCAAAGTAGTTGCGAATAGGAAGCTCACATCTCAGGTCCATAGTTTTCAGTAGCTTTTTGAATCCGACTTGTTCCACAGTTGCAACAGGGACCATATCTTTAGCAACGTGATAAACTTCTAACAGTCTGGATGAGTTTACTGAGGCTGTCACGTCCTACATCAGTTTCTGTGAGGACAGTTGTGTACCATCACGCACCACAGTGAGGTACAACAACGACAAGCCTTGGTTCACAGCGAAGCTCAGACAGCTAAGGCTGGTGAAGGAGGAGGCGTTCAGGAGTGGAGACAGAGGCAGATTCAAAGAGGCCAAGTACAGGTTTAGCAAGGGGGTGAGAGAAGCTAAACGCCTGTACTCTGAGAAAATTCAAAAACAGTTCTCAGCCAACGACTCTGCTTCTGTCTGGAGAGGACTCAGGCATCTGACCAACTACAAGCCGAAAACCCCCCACTCCCTGGACAATCTTGACCTTGCCAACAGCCTGAACGAGTTTTACTGTCGTTTCGAGAGACAATGGGACAGCCCTGACACCATCCCCCGTGACACCATACCCCAACCCCAGCCCACCAGCCCCATCTCCCCCACCATAGTAACGACTCTCTCCTTCCTGGAGAGAGACGTCAACAAGCTCTTTAAGAGGCAGAACCCCCGCAAAGCAGCTGGGCCAGACTCTGGCTACGGCTACACGAAAACGTTTTTCACTGTAAATGATACTTTTTCTTATCGTTTGGCTGTCGCGGCCACACGGAGCCGGCGTTCCCACTACCCCAAAACGATAGTTTTTGAGAACGGGTTCCAGAGTGGGAAGATTTGAAAACGGGGTCGTTTCGTTTCCATTGTTACAGCGAAAACGGATTCGTTTCTGCGTCATAGCCACATGGCTAACGCAGTGACGTATACACATACGTCAGTGACCAGAACAAAAAGCGGCTTCCATTCAAAATCCGGAAGAAGAAGACAACACAACAAGGACAGACAGCGATCATCATGGACCCCACAACATTGATAGCAGCACTGCTGCAGACACGGCTAACTACAGCGGCATTGTTGAAGGAACAACGTGAGCTTCGCGCTGGTAGAAGTAGGGGCGTACACGCATGCGCATTGCTTCTTCTATTGTTCTGGTGTAACCAGTGGGGGTGGCTTACAGCGCACCTAGAGGTGTTTCGTGTGTACTGCATCGTTTCATCGTTTTTCATCGTTTTCGTCTGGACCTGTCTTTACAGCAGCGTTGCCGTATGGCCGCAATAATTTTCGTACCCATTTTCAAAAAATCCCTTGTTTCGTTTTCGTGTAGCCGTAGCCTCTGTCTCTCCCTCCACCCTGAAGCACTGCGCTGATCAGCTGTCCCCGGTGTTCACAGGCATCTTCAACACCTCACTGGAGACATGCCACGTACCAGCCTGCCTCAAGACCTCCACCATCATCCCAGTCCCCAAAAAGCCAAGGATCACAGGATTCAATGACTACAGACCCGTCGCCCTGACCTCTGTGGTGATGAAGTCATTTGAGCGCCTTGTGCTTTCACACCTGAAAGCCATCACAGACCCTCTCCTGGACCCCCTGCAGTTCGCCTACAGAGCCAACAGGTCTGTAGACGACGCAGTCAACATGGCCCTCCACTTCATCCTCCAGCACCTGGACTCCTCAGGAACCTACGCCAGGATCCTGTTTGTGCACCTGCTGCATCTACACCCTCCAGAGATGTTTCACCATCGTTCTCTTCTCCACCGTCACCCAGGAGATTTCCTGATCACCTTGAAAGCTTGGTGAAATCGGGAATTAAAATGGTTCCTCTCACGCCAAACATGGCAAGATCAAGAATTCTATCCTCAAAGAATCATCGAGCCCCTATCCCTCCCCAGCCTACTCCATCAACCAAAGCCCCCCCAGCTTGGCCCCCACCACCGGTGCCCACAGCTGTCATTTCCAACAGCGTCAATGCTGTTGTCTAGGACGGTAAGGGCCTCTGTGTTGGTAAACACCATCTCAACCAGAGGTCCAAGGATGGAGTGAAGAGAGGGACAATCAGACTGTCCAATCAGAGAAATCTTATCCATATCCCTTGCAAGAACACAGCGTCCAGTTCAACTATAACTAATCTCAAACACGCAGTACTCAATGTCAGATCTTTAAGTAACAAATCATTCTTAATTAATAGTTTTATTTCCTCTCGCAATCTTGATTTTATGTTTTTAACTGAGACGTGGCTCGACAAAAACACAGCTAATGCAGTCCTGATTGAGTCTAGTCCACCTCACTTCAATTTTGTGTCTGAAACACGAGAAAACCAGAGGGGTGGGGGTGTTTGTGCCATGTTCAGGGACAATATACCCACCCACAAGCTGTCATTTGGGTTTTTTTCATCATTTGAGTATGTGTCATTCAAAATGGAGATAAAACAATCTTACATACTTTATATCACCATTTATAAACCACCACAGAATTGTTTTATTGATGATTTTACTGAACTACTTTCAATTGTGTGCACTGCTTTTGACTGTTTAGTCATAACAGGGGACTTGAATGTGCATGTGGACGTAGCGCATAACAAGGAAGCTAAAGAGCTCACTGCTGTCCTTGAAATGTTTGGTCTAACTCAGCATGTGACTGAGCCCACCCACAACAGAGGGCACACTCTAGATGTGCTCATTTCAAGGGGTGTTGTTATTTCAAACGTGAATGTTGTCGATGTTGCTTTATCTGATTTACCATTTCTGTGTTTTCTTCGACCTATCTACTTTACCCAAATCAGCAGCTGGGTCTGCAGTTTTTCGGGGAAGACTCATAAATGACAGCACAGGGACGCAGTTTATGGAAATGATTAGGTTTGAGAACACCCTGTGTTCCGATGTTGATGATCTGTTGAACTCTTACACATCAAGTCTCTTAAATGTTTTGGATACCATTGCTCCTGTCAAGGTTAGAATGGTTAAAAGTAGGCAAAGGGCGCCATGGAGGAAAGAAGAGTCGGTCAGGGCACAGAAAAGGGAGTGCCGGAGAGCCGAACGGAAATGGCGCAAGTCAAAGCTCCAGGTTCATTATGAGACTTACAAAGAAAAGCTATGTGTGTTCAACCAGACTTTGCGTAGAACAAGGGAGAGTTATTTTTCTGAAATCATCAAAAACTGCAGTAACAACTCTCGTGTCCTGTTTGCTACAGTAAACAGATTAACAAACCCTCCAGTTTCACTGCCTTTAGAACTCATTTCTACATCCAAGTGTAATGAGTTTGCAATATTCTTTAATGACAAAGTTCAAGGCATTAAAAATGCAATAATTTCCACAACACAAATAACTACTCTGCAGCCAGCTAGACACCTAGAGCTGACACATTTCACACCTGTTACTGACAAAACAGTCGAAGAGACCATCTGCAGTCTGAGTTCATCAACGTGCTGCCTTGATGAGTTGCCCACTAGATTCCTAAAGTCTGTGCTGAGCAGTTTGTTACCACAACTCGCTCATCTAGTCAACATCTCACTCCAGACTGGAACATTTCCAAATGCCTTAAAAACCGCTGTCATTAAGCCTCTTCTAAAGAAGAGCAATCTTGATGCCACAGTACTGAATAACTACCGGCCCATATCAAACCTGCCATTCTTAGGCAAAGTCCTAGAAAAAGTTGTATACCAACAGCTTAGTGACTTTCTCCTGTCTAACAATGCTTTTGATACTTTCCAATCAGGCTTTAGGCCCCACCACAGCACTGAGACAGCTCTGATCAAGGTGACAAATGACATCCGCCTGAACACAGATGCAAGTAGAGTCACAGTCTTAGTTCTGCTGGACCTGAGTGCTGCCTTTGACACAGTTGACCATGTGATCTTATTACAGAGGTTAGAAGACTGGGTGGGAATCTCTGGTCGTGCTTTAAACTGGTTCAAGTCCTATCTGGAGGACAGAAAATATTTTGTTGAAATTGGTAACTGTGTCTCAGACCAAATGGCTATGACCTGTGGGGTTCCCCAGGGGTCAATCCTGGGACCCGTATTGTTCAATCTGTACATGCTTCCATTAGGCCAGCTAATACGCAGCTATAATGTGTCCTACCACAACTATGCAGATGACACTCAGATCTACGTGTCACTGACGGCAGGAGAACACGGGCCTGTAGATACATTGTGTCACTGCATGGAACAGATCAGTGTGTGGATGCAAAACAATTTTCTCCAGCTAAACTCAGACAAAACTGAAATCATTGTCTGTGGCCCACAGAAACAAAGAGAAAGTGTTATCAGTCACCTTGAGACTCTCTCTCTAAAACTTAATAATCAGGTTAGAAATCTCGGGGTAATATTGGACTCAGCCACATTAAATCAGTAACATCAGCAGCTTTTTACCACCTAAAAAACATTGCCAGAATCAAAGGAATAGTGTCTAAAGCAGACTTAGAGAGACTGATCCATGCGTTTGTCTCCAGCAGGTTAGACTGCTGTAACGGCCTGCTCACTGGGCTCTCTAAACGGGCTGTAAGACAGCTGCAGTACATCCAGAACGCTGCTGCTCGAGTCCTGACTAGAACCAGGAAATACGACCATATTAGTCCAGTGCTCAGGTCTCTGCACTGGCTTCCTGTCGCTCAGAGAATAGACTTTAAAACAGCTCTGCTTGTGTACAAGTCTCTTCATGGTCAAACGCCAAAGTACATCTCTGACATGTTAGAGCCATATGAACCAACTCGGGCTCTGAGAACCTCAGGGAGGGGTCTCCTGCCTCAGGGAGGGGTCTCCTGCTGGGGCCCAGAGTCAGGACTAAACAAGGTGAGGCTGCGTTTCAGTTTTATGCTCCTAACATCTGGAACAGTCTTCCAGAAGATGTGAGACAGGCCTCAACTCTGACAATGTTTAAATCCAGGCTGAAAACAGTTCTATTTAGCTGTGCATATGACACCTGAAAGTATTTTATCTGCACTCTTTGCTTTTTTAATTAATTAATGATTATTTTAATGGGTTTTTAATTTCTTTATTTTATTTTTTATTTCTTTTTGATGGTTTTATTGCCTTCTTGTGATTTTATGTAGCTGTGAAGCACTTTGAATTACCCTGTGTATGAATTGTGCTCTATAAATAAAATTGCCTTGCCTTGCCTTGCCTTGCCTTGCCTTGCCTTGCCTTGCCTTGCCTTGCCTTGCCTTGCCTTGCCTTGCCTTGTGGATTTCAGCTCTGCTTTCAACACAATCATCCCGGCTCTGCTACAGGACAAGCTGTCCCAGCTGAACGTGCCTGACTCCACCTGCAGGTGGATCACAGACTTCCTGTCTGACAGGAGGCAGCACGTGAGGCTGGGAAATCAGGTCTCAGACTCCCGGACCATCAGCACCGGTTCCCCTCAAGGCTGTGTTCTTTCCCCTCTGCTCTTCTCCCTGTACACCAACAGCTGCTCCTCCAGTCACCAGTCTGTCAAACTCCTGAAGTTCGCGGATGACACCACCCTCATTGGACTCATCTCTGGTGGGGATGAGTCCGCCTACAGGTGGGAGATTGACCATCTGGTGACCTGGTGTGGGCTGAACAATCTGGAGCTCAACGCTGTGAAGACAGTGGAGATGGTGGTGGACTACAGGTAGAGCCCAGCCCCACTCACCCCCATCACCCTGACAGACTCCCCAGTCCACACTGTGGAGTCCTTCCGCTTCCTGGGCAGCATCATCTCCCAGGACCTCAAGTGGGAGCTGAACATCAGCTCCCTCACCAAGAAAGCCCAACAGAGGATGTACTTCCTGCGGCAGCTGAAGAAACTCAACCTGCCAAAGACTATGATGGTGCACTTCTACTCCTCCATCATCGAGTCCATCCTCACCTCATCCATCACCATCTGGTACGCTGCTGCGACCGCCAAGGACAAGGGCAGGCTGCAGCGTGTCATCCACTCTGCGGAGAAGGTGATTGGCTGCAATCTGCCATCTCTCCAGGACCTGTACGCCTCCAGGATGCTGAGGCGTGCAGGTAAGATTGTGGCCGACCCCTCCCACCCCGGACACAAACTTTTTGAGGCACTCCCCTCTGGCAGGAGGCTGCGGTCCATCAGGACCAAAACCTCCCGCCACAAGAACAGCTTCTTCCCCTCTGCAGTTGGCCTCACCAACAAGGCCCGCTGTACCCCACTGACATGACCCCTTATTCCCACTGACACTTTATATATTAACGTTATATTAACGTTCTGTCTCGCTGTCATTACAGAGTGTGTTACATTAACGCACTCTTCTTACAAATACTTTGCACATATTTTTTAATTTTTTTACATTTATTACTTTATTCTATTATTATTATATTTTTTGTTTTGTTCTTATGGCACCAAACTGACCAGGTCAAATTCCTCGTGATGTACAAATTACTTGGCAATAAAACCTTTTCTGATTCTGATTCTGATTCTGATTCACTTGTCACTTTTCTTTTCATAAGGCGCACTGCGGGAAAATGAAGCTTGCAGTGAGCTTTGTTTGGGAGCTGGAGCTTTTTCGGGTTGTGGACGGCTTGCGGCTGGGGCTCTGCAGCGCGCAGTTTCTCTTGATACTGCAGTTTGTGCCTCTGTTTCAGGTGGTGAAAAAGACTTGTAGTGCTTCCACTCATGGCTGTAACTTGTTAAATGGATGTGTTGCAAATGTAACCCAGGTTACCGTCATCAGTTTATTGGTGAAATAAATCAATATGATTTAGGATTAAAATCTTAAATATGTCAATAAATAGTACAATACATAATGCACATATGTTTATTTAGATCTGGGGAAAAAAAAGTGTTTTCTTGTTTCATCTCAAGTGTGGTGAATGTGCCTTTCTCAAAGTGTACAAGATCCAGGTGACATGAGGAGTTCACATGATGCAACGTAGCTGTCACGCCCAGGGACTCGTTTTTAGTTTCATGTTTTAGGTTATGCTTTTGTGTTCAGTCCATGTTTAGTTTAGTCATGTCTTAGTTTCCCTGCACTCAGTTCATTAGTTTCACTCACTTCACCTGTGTTTTTTCCCTCAGCTGCACTCACTCTCCAATCACTCTCACTCCCTATTTAGTTTCCTGTCTCCCCTCTCAGTTTGCCGGATCTTCGTCTGCTTTACACTGCCCTGTTTGCCATCCATGCTACGATACCTGTTTGTTCCATGTTCCTCGTCATTTCCCCAAGTTAAGTATTTATTTTATTTATTCATGCCAAGTCTTTTGTTTGCCTTTTCTAATTTAAGTCTTTTGAATCCAGCGTTACTGCGCTTTTTGTTTGCACTTTGTTTTGTTGTTAATAAATCAACCTTTATTTTTGAAAGTCCGCATCCGTGTCCTACCTAACACCACACCCTGACAGTAGCCAATCAGGCGTCGTGTTTTGGTTTTCTCTCTCTCTCTACCGGACCGATGTGAAGGTAGCTGCATGCTACCTTTTCGCTGCACATGCACTTCTTTTCTGAGCAAAAGAGCAAACTAGTTAGACGTTTTTGTCATTATTTTTCACCTTTTTTGTCGCTGTGGGTTGATTAGAGGACAGCGTATTTTTATTCATTCATTTATTTGTTTTCTTTCATTTTCTAAAACCAATACAAAATACCACGTAAATACTTACCCGTTGGTTGTGTGAATTCTTTACTCTTGCACTCAATGCAAACTGCTAATACCCCCGTCTCCTATAGCGAAACTAGACTTCTGATTTACTGGTCTGCAAGAATACTAACATTGATGAAAACTAGCGGTGGGCCGTTATCGGCGTTAACGTGCTGCGATAATTTGAGAGTCTTATCGGGCGATATAAAAAATATCGCCGTTAATCTATTCTCAAAGTTGGGTTGGGAACTGGGTCAAAATAGGTAAGCAAACTGTGATGACTTTTACCTTGATATTTTAGCTCGAGTGTAGGCTGTACTTTGTCTGCCGTTAGGTGTGATGAAAACAGAAGAATGCCACTTTGCAGAAGCCTGTGCTAGGCAGTTTATGGAGGTCGCTAATCTGTGGGGGATAGTTGACAAAATCTGCTCTGTTGGAACAGACAGCGCTCCTAATATGGTGGCCGCAGGGAGGATACTGCCCTTCGAGCATCTGCCGTGTGTTGCACATGTTGTACAGAGAGCGATTGTAATGTCACTGCTGCACTTGCCAAGTGTTGTAAAATGGTGGGACATTTCAAACACAGTCCGGCCAACGCAGACGAGCTGAAAGTCCAGCAAACCTCCCTTGGGCAAGTTCAGGAGCCGCTCGTGCAAGATGTTCCAACACGATGGAATTCCACCCTCGAGATGATCAAGCGCGTGAGGCGCAACAGAGACGCACTGCACACAACGCAACAGCAGCACCACCTGCCCCTCCCAACAACGAATATGAGAAGTTGGCGAAGCTAGAGAAACTGCTGGAGCCATGCATGTGAATAAGCTGGTCTGCCTAAGTGACTGGTGGAAGAAGGAAAAGTAGCGCTTGGACTGATTAACAAAAAGCTACTGATGTAAACCTTGTAGGCTTACCGTACTAATTTCCATGTTTAACTGAATAAACCGTTTAACACAAGTACATTTTATTGAGCATGTTTTTTTTTTTTCTTCACCAAATATCAAAGTAGAACAGCTTTCTCAAGCAATCAGTGATGGGTTTTGGAAACAGGAAATGAGCCCCTGGTTTAATGCACCCCCTGTATTAAGAAACCCGATCTCAAAGACTGATTTTTAGTCATTACTTGGGTAGCACGCATATTCTGAATGAGCCATTTTAATCTAGATTGATTTCAGTGAGATTAATCTAGATTAAAAAAATTAATCTATGCCCACCACTAATGAAAACATATCTGTATCACCCAACCTTTACTACGCAGTAAGAGCTGAGGCAGGTTACAGAAAACCAGACCCTTTCAAGTGCAGATTAACTTTCACCTGTTCAGACCATAGAAATCACTTTTTGGGTAACATTCCACCCAAAACTGGCACAAATATTGTCTGTATTTGCCTCCATGAACCAATGAGTTCTTTGGAGCTGAAGTGTCCCAGATACTTCAGCTCCAAAGTTTTATTTAACAAAATCTGGCATTTCTTTTTTTCGTGCAACCAAAAACAATTTCACTTTGTTTATTTTTAGTTATGAATTAAAAATGAGCTGTTTTTGTTTGAATGGTGTCTGAGAAAACTACAGCAGTAATGTGTCTTCACATAAAAATACCCCAACAAACAGACAGAGCAGAGTCAGAAACTGTCCTCGTGTCTGATGCTTTTGGAAAAATGTATGAACCCAATTTTATAACAGTATGAGAAAGAAATAGAAGTTTGTCTGTGGAATGTCAGATTGCAGTACTTTCTCTTCCCCCTGCAGATGGTCTCTTAGATCAGCTCTCACTGAACAGAAGAAAGAATTCTTCTCCCAGCGAGTATTATATCTCCTTATCAATGTGACAGTGTGGAGCAGAGCAGAGCAGACAGGGAGCTGAGGCTCAGATCTTTCTCAGATGGAGGGATTGAGCTATGTGATCTCAGCTCTTATTAGAGCACAAAGAGCTGTTGAGTACACTGGAATCACTCACAGGGATCTTCTACAAATGAGAAAAGTGTAAGTTCTTGTTTTACTCCAACTCAAAGCACACTATAAATTAAGCATGCCCCGATCCGATCCCGTGGTTTCAGACTCGATCGGAATCGGACGTTTCATCCCGATCAGGGATAAGATATATAGCCTGTCTATATATGTATATTTATTCTCTTTTTTTTTTTTAATCATAACTATAATATTTCAAAACAAATGGGAAAAAATAACAGCTTAGTATTTCCTGTAATGTGGTGGTACAGAGTCAGAGCGTCTCAGCTCCACACAGAAACATGCAGCATGACGTCCCTTTGCTGCCGTAAAGCGAAGCAGAACACGGCAGAACATTTTAAAGAATCAGGGACATCCTGGATCTGTTTCTTCGCTATTCTTCATTTTTTTAATGTACTGTAGAAGTATCGGATCGGGAGATACTCACAATCAAATGACTCGGACACAGGGGCAAAAAAACCTGATCAGGACATCCCTACTATAAATGCAGTCTGGTCCATTTAGCTGATGGATTCACAAGGGCCTGGTGAGTTTAACAGCTTACGAACAAAGTTATGTTACATTCAAAATCTCAGCTTGATAAAGTTTAGAAAATTAGCTTGTATGGTGTGTTCAACGCAAAGTGTCTCCAACATCATGCTCCCGTTACTGTGTATAAATTTACATCACTTCTCAAATTCATTTGACCTCCTCTGCTAAGCCCCGCCCACTCACATCCACCCTGCTGGACGGATGAAGCCAGCTTCTGGTGGAAATGTTTAGGCCGTAAGGTGAACCCCGTTTTCGTTTAGGCTCGCTCCGTGCTCTCCGAACTACATGCCCGTTAGCTGATAAAAATTACAAAGTTATTTTGCACATATAAAAAAAGTTACGTGTCACAGAATCCTGTACTTTTTTTAAACCGAGACGTTTTCTGAAGAAATATTTTCCTCGGCTGAATGACGATTTTGACGTCACAAGACACCACGTGACCGCGCTAAACCAATCACGTTGCCGATTTACGACAACAAACTGGAAAAATGACAACCTGCCTGGTGCTGTCAAATCTAACCTACAGAAAGGAATCTCGCAAAATATAATTTTAAAGTGAACATAAAATAATAATTATCAACGATAATGCTCATTCATGTATTTCTGAATTGAGCCAAATAAATTCTAAATAGTGCTTTATTTACAGCACGAAGCACAATTATGCAAGTGACCTTTCATGTTGTCATTTTGATCAATTAATGGAATTCCAATAATTATTGATAACCATCCACGTGTTTGTAACGTGGGCTAAATTAATTCCAAACAGTGCTTTATTTATAGTACAAACAACTATTGTGCAAGTGGATGATAAGGTTACCTTTTCATGTTGTCATTTTTTATTAATGAATGGAAATAATTCTAATTATCAATGATAAGGACCATTCAGGTTTTCATTTATTGATTTATTCACTAATAACTATGCAACACATAAAAAAGTCAAAACAAGTAGGCCATACACATCAACTGGCATTTACATCAACCGGCATAAACTTATATACATATATAACCATAATAAAAGGAATAGAATAGAGGTAAAAAAAAAAAAAATGCGCGCACACACACACTATTCCTCACTGTCAGTGTCAGGGCAGCTGTCATCTTCTTTATCCTCTGTTTCCTTTGTGGTGTTTGAACAGCTGGAACACCTGCACAAGTCTGTACAACAGAGTCCTGCAGAGAAACAGGAGCATCTCTTTGTCTCACAGGCACTCCCTCTGCAACCACAGTGTATGACATGTAAAACAGGGGCTGGATTTCTTGTCATCCATGTCACTTGAAGATTTCCATCTTCCAGATGCCAACCATGTCCAGTGGGAGATGGAGCGCCAATCTTTTGCTTTACACATGACCTCATTATTTTAGCCTGATAATTTGCCCTTTTGCAGTGCTGGTGGAGGGCATCACTTGTTGGGGGGATAGATAATTCTGGCAAGGCTGATGATGCCATACAGAAAGCTTTGTACCTAGCCTCATTGATGTTTTCTGCGGTTGGCTGATCGTACAAATGGCATACATATTTGCAAAGTAATGCAAATGTAGAGTGGTCCAAGTTAAATTCAGTCCCCAGATTTCTGAAAGCCTTCAGGTAGACATCTCTCTCGCATGCCACAGCAAATGTCTTCTTTTTGCCTTGTGGAGTCACACCCAGTGAATGTATGGATCCCAATCAAGGCTGAACACACACTGGCTCCGAGGGCTGATGACACCTTGGTAATGTCCATTATGCGTGTTCTGTTGCCCGTCCCTGTGAAAAAGTACAAGCTGCATGGCAAAACTTTCTGCAGACTCACAGCAATGACTGCTACATCAGTGTCAGGGCTCTTAATAATGACAGTCTTATGTTCCTGTGCAGCATGTTGTGCATGCAAAAACACCAGTGTCACATTCTTCGTGGTCACACTGCAGGTCTTCCACAGCATGAACAGACTGCACACCTTCCAGTACAGTCACACAGTGACATTGGTGTTGCTGTGCTATGTACAAGCTGAGCTTTCTTCCCACTGCTGTAAGATCAGCATGTGGCCACGCATCGTATAAGAACTCAGCAAGTGCTTCTTTATTTGTTCCTTCTGATTCCTTCCATTCCACATTGTGCAGGTGAAATTCTGTGTTTCCTCATGCTTAACAGAAGATATGTGCATGTAACAAATCTTTCGGTCGAAATTTCGTCTTCTTCGGTACTGCTGGATGATCGCGCTGCTACTGCGGTGCTGTTTCTGTTTACCAGCTCAGCTGACATACCAGCTATCCGATTCGTCCATTCTGATGACGTCTCAACCGCGGCACCTCTCGCGAGCCAAACTGTTATTACGCCTGCCGAATATGTACATACGCCTTGCCAGGCACTAGTTATTCCTTTAAACGTTGCAAACTAAAAAAGTACTGCGTTCTGAGCGGCGAAACTTTTTTTTAAACCTCAACATAACTCAATCTTTTTATGAGCTGAAGCGTGTTTGGTACGGAGAGCGTGGAACAAGCCTGGTGTTCTGAAGGAGTTTTCGAGGTTCACCTTACGGCCTAGTTCTGCTGTCAGCTGCACTGAGGAGCATGCATCTTCCATCCAGCAGCAGCCTCAGAGGATATCAGAGCCCAGTGGATAAACTCTATCGGAGGCTAATGTTCCAGCAGAGTTAGCTAAAGACTGTGGATGAACTCTATCTGAGGCTAATGTTCCAGCAGAGTTAGCTAAAGACTGTGGATAAACTCTATCTGAGGCTAATGTTCCAGCAGAGTTAGCTAAAGACTGTGGATGTGCAGCAGCCACAGCAGGGCAAAGCTAAAGGACCAGCTAGAACATCAACACAACTAAGAGCAGCTGACAGCTGTTAAGCCGTTAACTGTTAAAAAGCTATAAAATGTAGACATGTGTTTGTGAGGAACCAATGCAGAGATCTATGCTTCGACCTTAACCACTAACCCTGTCCCCTTCACAGTTAAACTGGATGTTTGGTGCTCCAACCACAGTTTGCTGCCAGACTTGGGCTTAAAGGCATGCAAAACACTTCAGTGAAGTTAGTTATAAGTTGGATATTCGACAGACATTCGCAAGCCACTCCAACATTTCAAGTGCACCCGTATTGCAGACTTTACAGTAAACACACGGAGAGGACTACTGCAGCATGTACCAACTTCCTGTTTTCAAAATAAAATAGAATTTAAAAAATGGGATATTTAAAGCAGAGATGAGCAACTGTGTATAAAGTTATTGAAAATTATGAACAGATGTAAAATATAAAAACTAAAAGGTGTATCTCATGCAGCCAGTGTAGTTACATGATCCCACACTGATTTGGAGTCAATTGATCACATGACCTGGAAGCTATTGAGCTAAAATGCTAATATTTATATAGAAAAATTAATAAAAATTATGAATAGATCTAAAATGTAAAAACGTAGAAATAAAATAAATAAAATAAAAAGGGAAACCTTTAACATAGCAAAGGACACACGGAAAAAACACGAAAACTTAGGCTTTCTCAGAGCTGCTTTAAAGGGATAGTTCGCCTCTTTTGACATGAAGCTGTATCACATCCCATACTAGCAATATCGTGCATGAACTATAGGTTAAGAAATTAACCCCGGTTCTCTGAAACATGAGTGAGGTACCTCACTATGGGACATGCCCCCTGCGCTTGTCCCCAGAAGCAATTTTCCACTACGCCAGTCCAGACTGGCAGAGAGACGTGTCGCTCGCTCCTTGGAGGAGGGACTTCCTCCTCCTTATAAGACCGGGGCGTCATGTCGTCTATTCCAGGGGTTCCCAACCTTGTTGACTGCACGGACCAGAGCGCAGCTGTAATATTTCAGACGGACCGGTGGGGAATGTTACGTGACATCACACCACTAGTATCATGTTAACATGTAAAACAGAAACATGACGCAACCTAAACAACATTTACATCAAAACTTAACACACCCTCAATGTGAACCCTGAGCCTGTTTTCCAGACACGAGGTGATCATAACGTGGTGTTATGTCTGTCAGTGATATGCGCAGCGTGTTCTCAGTCTGCTGCGCTGCTTTGTTTTGGTGACTGTCAAAGCGGAAAATCCAGCCTCGCACAAGTAAGTGGACGGAAAAGACAACAGTGTCTTCAGCGCTATTTCAGCGAGTCCTGGGAATTCTCCCATAACTTTAACCCAAAATGATGAGACTCAACTGTGTGTAAATAAAGTCTTGAGGCCTCCGTCATTTTTTAACAGTAATTTGTCCTCTTGTGCTGATGAGAGAGATGATGTTTCGGAAGTAAACTCCGTGTATGTGTGAAACATGTCACAGACACCTTTCTCCACTCTTTTAGCCCGGGAATCCAGTTTTGCTTTAAAAGCTGAAATTTTGTCGGCCACTTTGAACACGGTGGATGTTTTACCTTGAAGTGACAGGTTGAGCTCGTTGCAATGCGCAAATATGTCACACATGTAAGACAGTTTGGACAACCAGTCGTGGTCTTTGAAGCGGTCTTTGAAGCGGGGAGTGTCTCTCGGACAGAAATACCAACAGCGGCTGAGTTGGAAGACACGATTGAGAGCCTTGCCCCTGGACAGCCACCTGACCTCCGCGTGTAGCAGGAGCCGTTTGTGGTCCTCATCCATACTGTCACAAAGCTGTTCGAACAGACGTGTGTTCAGCACACGTGTTGTGACGTAATTTATAACAACAACTACGTCCTTCATGACCTGGTTGAGTTCTGGTGAAAGTCTCTTACATGCCAAGGCTTCATGATTAATGACACAATGAGTGGCTTCGCAGTGTGGAGCCCTCTCTTTTACGCAGGTGATAAAGCCAGATATGCGGCCGGTCATTGCTGCGGCCCCATCGGTGCACACACCAACACACTCCAGCCAGCTGAGTTTACCGGACATGTATTCATCCAAGGCCTTAAATATCTGCTCTCCCGTAGTTTTAGTTGGCAGGTTCAAGGCGTACAGTAAATCCTCCTGCAAGTCATCTTGATAGATATATCTGACATAAACGAGTAAAACCGCCTTGTTTTCCACGTCCGTGGACTCGTCAACTTGAATCGCATACCACTTGGATGCGTTTAATCTTTCCAAAAGCTGGCTTTCAACATCCTCCGCCATCTCATCTATTCTCCTTTTAACGGTGTTATTGGAGAGAGGAACGTGTCCAACTTTATTTGCTGCAGCTTCACCAACGAGTAATTGGCAAATGTCCTTGGCTGCTGGCCGTTTCTCATGCAGATGTGACCCTCACCTCCTCCAATTAGAATGTTTACATTGACACATGACATATAGGCTATAACGATACAATTAAAAATAAAGTAATCTGCCTTGTAATAGTGATGAAGAGGTTTGATTTTTAAAGTAATAGGCTAATTATCAAAATGCAATGCAGTACATTTATGGCAATTATACCCTCTTTTTTCTGAATGGGTTTTCACGGCCCGGTTCTTAACGACCCACGGCCCGGTACCGGTCCGGGGCCCGGTACCGGTCCGGGGCCCGGTACCGGTCCGGGGCCCGGTCGTTGGGAACGCCTGGTCTATTCAGTCTTAAACATCTTCTCGCTCCAAAAAGCAACTCTCGGACGCAGGTTTTGACTAACGCTAGCTTAACTGGTCACAGAGTGAGCTCACAACTCGGTCGCCGACTGTGAACGTGTTAGCTCCCCTGCAGCTGCAAAGCTACGAGAGCCGGCTCGACTGTGCCCAAACAGTAGCTGTTTTCCAACAGTGAGAGTTAGTCTGTCCCCAAACAGTAGCCGCTGGTTTTTCACCATGGAGGGGTCCACACCTGCAACCAAAGGGTGCGTGTGTAGCAAGAAAATTTCTGGGGCGGATACCCACTCCACCTGCTTGGCGTGCCTCGGGCTGCAACACACTCA
The DNA here is from genome assembly GCF_027942865.1 of Odontesthes bonariensis. Classification (NCBI taxonomy): domain Eukaryota; kingdom Metazoa; phylum Chordata; class Actinopteri; order Atheriniformes; family Atherinopsidae; genus Odontesthes; species Odontesthes bonariensis. The sequence continues at coordinate 45,029,398 of NC_134508.1, read as the reverse complement.
GGCCGCCCTAGCAACCCTGGTAACTTGCGGGCGCTGTGTGCGGTTTTCAAATAAAACCCGCCGAAGCAGACTGGCGCGGCTGGCCAGCCTGTCAACCACCGATCCTATGTTGGGGGTACCCAACCCCCCACCACAGGAGTCAGAGACGGAGTGCCCCGGGGGAGACACCATCCTCAAAGGCAAAAGCTGGTGCGACCGGCTTGATGGAGTCGCCCCGCTGTCAGTCCATGATGTACCCGGAGCATGCCTGCTGGTAGCAGAGGAGGACATCGTGGATGTGATGGAGTGCTTTGACTCAGGGGACGAGTCCATCAGCCTGGGGTCCGAGGACGACTCAGACATGGACTACTCCTTTGCTCCCTCGTCGGCTGCAAAACCGGCCCCCCAGGAAGGAGGCGATTGGCGGCTCCCCAAACCCGCCCGCCGGTACTGACCTGCACGACGTCTGCAGGAGGGCGGCTGCAAAGCTGGGCTTTGAGTGGCCGGAAGCCCATGCCAAGACCTCCACGTCTCGATATGAGGGAAGGCGGCCTCTGTCCGGCCCGACATGGTGCACTGACCACTGTTAGGTCCGCTGGCAGAGCAGGCCCAGCAGTGCCATGCGTGCGTGACATCAGATTGGGTGTTAAAGACCGTAACCAGAGGTTACAGGCTCCAGTTCGCGTCCACTCCGCCCAACAGAGCATTGCAATCAGGGGCGCAGGGGGACAAAGCTTGCATATTACAGCAGGAGATAGACTCCTTGCTGAACAAAGGAGCTTCCTAGATAGTGCCTTCAGAAGAGAGACAGAACGGTTTCTATTCAAGGTACTTCCTGGTCCCGAAGGCCCACATTGGACCTGCGCGCTCTGAACAGATACATGAGACAAGTTCAGGATGCTGAAGCACACGGCTCTGTTACGGTTTGTGCGCCGGGGGGATTGGTTCATGTCCATAGACTTAAGAGAAGCATACTTTCACATCCCTATTAGAGACCGACCGATCGATCGGCCAGCCGATTTAATCGGCCGATTTTTGCTATTTTTTAATCAATCGGCATCGGCCGATTTTCTTATTTGGCCGCGCCGTTTTTAAGTCAGGCACATCTGCGGGCAGCTACTTGGAACGCAGCGCGAGGTTTCAAGAGTGAGCAAGACTGTCAACAGGTAAGGCATCAATGTTTACATTCTAAACTATAGTAACAATAATCTAAGTGGAAATATAACAAAAAAGAGGATGCTAATCTAACATGTGAATGCTTTATAACATTGTCATCCCATGTCCATTTGTTTTCAACTGCATTGGAGTTGAAGAAGAAATGAAAGTTGCTTAGCATTGTGGTTACGAGTGCGTTGGGAATGCGCCGACTATGCAAGCCCCCTCAACGCTGGCTCTAAATTAACACCAGCCAACCGGCCAAATGCTGGTGAAAATTCAGTTTGGCTGGTAGAAAATAAAACTTACTAGCCACTTCGACCCATTAGTGAGTGTGTGTTTGGCTAGAAAGATTAATATCCACTAGCCATTTTGGCTGGAAGTGTAAAGAAAAAAAGTTAATTTAGAGCCCTGCTGGGGACTGCTATGTTACGATCTAAACTGAAGTAACGGACAATCTAAGTGAAATGTTAACAAAAAGAGGACGCACAAATAACAAGTGAACGTTTTAAAACATTGTCATCCCATGTCCATTTGTTTTTCGCGATGTATATCGCTTGATTTGATTGTGAATTTGAGAGCGATCAAACGGATGTTCTCTAGTTCCTATTTCCGGTTTCCTGCACAGCATGCTGGGAGATGGAGTTTTATATTGTTGAAACATAGGAAAGTGTATGTGCAAACATAGGAACGTTAAGGCATGGAAGTTCCACAGTGAAACTGTATAACCTGCCATTTTGAAGTAACTATCTGAAGTTGTCACATCATGGAAGTCTTCTTGCACTCCGTTAAACACATTAAAATGGATAAGTAATAGACTAACAGACTGCAAGAAGTCATACATTTGTTAATTCTTGTTATGAATCGATGAGTAGGCCCTACAGTCATTTTTATATAATAGCCTACATAATATTTCTACTAGGCCTATATACATGAATATATAATGTATATTAAGAACATATGTTATTTATAATTAATAAAATAAATATGTTATGGATAATAAAATCTAAATAAAATGAATGTTTTTCATTAACATATAGGAACGAGAAGCATAAAACATGCCTGTGAAACTGAAATAGTAAAAATTGAACCTCCTTGTTTACATTTTTTATGTTGCTAGTGTGTTTGCAGCACTAATATATATTTTTTTCATGTTTATTTTCATGTTGATTATATATAGTTATATATATATAGTAACTATATTATTATAGTTGGTATTTGTTTATTTAATATTTAATTCATATGTTGTTTTTTCAACAATAGTTGTTCAACAGTTGTTCAATTTTCAATAAATCGTGTGAAGTTTACAAGTGTTGTGCCTCCTCTCACTAGTATGTTTTTTTGCATGCCAATTAAGGATAATACGATAGCATATCGGCCCTAAAAATCGGCCCAAAAATATCGGTATCGGCATCGGCTTTAGAAAAACCCATATCGGTCGGTCTCTAATCCCTATTTATCCCCCGCACAGAAAATATCTCCAATTTGCTTTTCGGGGCATAACGTACGAGTATTTGGTGCTCCCGTTCGGCTTTTCACTAAGCCCGAGGTTGTTTGTGAAATGCACCGAGGTGTCCATTGCGCCCCTGAGAGAGGGGGGATTGCGCTTGGCTACGTACATAGAAGACTGGCTCCTGGCAGCTCAGTCCCCGCAACAAACCCAGGCTCATGCCACACTGCCTACGTCACATCTGGCCGCCTTGGGTTTTGCGGTGAACTGGGAGAAGAGTGTTCTGATTCCGACTCAGAACATCAGGTTTATCGGTCTCTGGACCGCATTCAGAGCGCGTCTGTCAGTGGAGAGAGTGGAGGCCTTTCAGGCCTGTCTGGCACTTTTTCGCAGAAGGACGAGGCTAAAGTTCAGGATGTGTCTCAGGCTACTGGGTCTGATGGTGTCGGCCCTAGCGGTGGTTCCGCTCGGCCGCCCGCACATGAGGCCGTTTCACCGGTGGGTCGCATCACTTAAGCTGAACCCGTCGCGCCACGGACACCATCAGGTTTCAGTTTCCATGCCGTGCGTCCTGGTGCTGCAGCAGGGATTGCCATGGGAACCATCATGGCCAGAAAAGTTATTACCACGGATGCCTCTCGATCAGGCTGGGGAGCCACTTACGAGGGCAGGATAACAAATGGCACATAAACTGCTTGGAGCTGCAGGCTGTGCCGCTGGCCCTGAAACATTTCCTGCCTCTCCTGAGAGGGCAACATGTTCTGGTCAGGACCGACAATACCACGGTTATGGTGTATATCAACAGACAGGACGGGCTGCGCTCGCATCATCTGCACAAATTGGCACACAGACTGATAACATGGAGCAGCTTCCACCTGTTGTCGCTGAGAGCCACTCACGTGCCAGGCATGTTAAACCTGGGGGTGGATTTACTCTCCAGGGGCCACCCTCACTACAAGGATTGGAAATTCCACAGCGAGGTGGTTGCCCAGATTTGGGAGAGATACGGCGAGGCGAGAGCGGATCTGTACGCGTTAGAGGAGAATGCTCAGTGCTCTCTGTACTACTCCATCACCGACCGGAAAGCCCCGATGGGGCTGGATGCTTTGGCGCACGAGTGGCCCCGCGGCCTCCTGTATGCTTTTCCTCCATTAGAGCTGATCACTCCTATTCTCGCCAGGGTGCGGGAGAGGCATCTGACTCTAATCCTGCGGTCACCCATGATCACCCATCTCTGCCTCTGCGCAGGGACCTTCTGACACAGGCCAGGGTATAAACAAGTTAAATTTAAGACTTTTTAAGACCTTTTAATACCACTTCTAAATGAAATTTAAGACCAAACGTACGATGGAAATACCAAGTATTTCCAAGTAAACACACGGACAGTATGGTAAAATGACGGTTGAGTTTAAGAACATCGACTAAATGTGTGTCATGCAAAAAGATCACAAAAATGTCATCACTGTCCTAAATTAAATTTATTACAATATTTACAGAACATTTTAGTCCCATGAACAAAGGCTTATAAAATCAAGTAAATATATTAAAAAAAAAAAATACTGTTCCTTTAGAGCAAAAAGAAAAAAACACAAATATTTAAGACCCATGTAATCTGAATTTAAGACAATTTAATACTTTTTAAGGTCTTATTTTCAGGAAAATTGATTTACGACTTTTTACGACTTTTTAAGAACCTGCGGCCACCCTGCAGGCTCACGGGGAGATTTTTCATCCTTATCCGGAACGCATGGCTCTATGGGCATGACCTGTGAAAGGCTGAATCTGACCACCGCCGGGCTCCCGCATTTGAAGACTGGTGCGTAAAAGCGGGGGTGTTGGCTTTTCAGCGCCCTGTGCCGGTTACCCTGACGTTCCTGCAGGGGCTGCTGGATAAGGGCTTGGCGTTCTCCACTGTCAAGGTGTACGTAGCCGCTATATCAGCATCTCACGTGGGCTTTGGAGACAAAACAGCAGGTCAGCACCCCCTCGTTTGTCAGTTTATGAAAGGGGCCAAGCGCTTTCGACCGGTGTCAAAGGATCTGGCTGCTCCATGGGATTTTTCCATGGTGCTGGATGCGCTGTCGGGTCCTCCTTTTGAGCCGCTGCTTCTGGTGGAGCTCAGACTTCTCTCTTTGAAGACGGCTCTGTTACTGGCACTGGCTTCGGTCAAGAGTGTGAGTGACATCTATGATCTGTCGGTGAACCCGGCTTGTATGCGGTTTTCAGTGGGGGATTCTAAGGTTCTACTGAAGCCTAACCCTGCGTTTGTGCCGAAGGTTTTTAACCCGGCAGTGCCATATGGCCCTATTGAACTGTCTGCATTTTGTCCTCCTCCCTTCTCATCGCAGGAGCACGAACGTCTGAATAGTCTCTGCCCGGTGTGCGCATTACGCGCCTATGTGAACAAAACAGCTCGGTTCAGGAAATCAGAACAGCTAATTGTGTCATGAGCTGCACCACACTTGGGGAAGCCTCTTACGAAGCACACTAGATTGTGGAGGCTATTGCCTTGGCCTATGAGAACAAGGGGCTTCAACCCCCCTCAGGGCTGCGTGCTCATTCCACTCGTGGGATGGCCGCGTCATGGGCATTGTTCCAAGGTGTTTCTATTGGGGAGATATGTGCAGCTGCTAGCTGGACTACTCCTCACACCTTCTCCAGATTTTACAGATTGGATGTTACGGTACCCACGTTGGCTCACACAGTTCTGCGCATGGGTTCTGCGACAGATATAGGGTTACCTATGTGACTGTGGTTATTTTGATGACTGGTCCTTGAGGTATGATTTTCTGGCAATACGTGAGTCTCTATATCCCATAGTGAGATACCGAAACGAATGTTGAAAGAGAACTATAGGTTAAGAAATTAAGCCCGGTTCTCTGAAACATCAGTGAGATATCTCACCAGATCATCCTCCTTGCCTGGAGTGAGGAAGAGGTGTATTTTGCTCAAACTGAATAGACGACATGACGCCCCGGTCTTATAAGGAGGAGGAAGTCCCTCCTCCAAGGAGCGAGCGTCACGTCTCTCTGCCAGTCAGGACTGACGTAGTGGAAAATTGCTTCTGGGGACAAGCGCAGGGGGCATGTTCCATACTCATGAAACTCATGTTTCAGAGAACCGGGGTTAATTTCTTAACCTATAGTTCATGCACGATATTGCTAGTTTGGGATATCATACAGCTTCATGTCAGAAGAGGCGAACTATCCCTTTAAAGCAGCTCCGAGAAAGCCGAATTTTTCATGTTTTTTGCTTGTTTTTCATCATGTTTTATCCGTGTGTCCTTTGCTATGTTATTTTCCGAGGTTTTCCCTTTTTATTTTATTTATTTTATTTCTACGTTTTTACATTTTAGATCTGTTTATAATTTTTTTTAATTTTTCTATGTAAATATTAGCATTTTAGATCAATAGCTTCCAGGTCATGTGATCAATTGACTCCAAACCAATGTGGGCTCATGTAACTACACTGGCTGCGTGAGATACACCTTTTATTTTTATATTTTACATCTGTTCATAATTTTCAATAAATTAATAAACACAGTACCTTATCTCTGCTTTAAATATCCCACATTTTTATTTTGAAAACAGGAAGTTGGAACACGCTGCAGTCGTCCTCTCCGTGTGTTTACTGTAAAGTCTGCGATACGGGTGCACTTGAAATGTTGGAGTGGCTTGCGAATGTCTGTCGAATATCCAACTTAAAACTAACTTCACCTAAGTATGCAAAACTATGATTTTCTGTGACTGCTGGGAAACCCAACACACCAACTTGGCTCCTCCTCCCTGAATCTGCCAGCAGACATGTTCAAGCTTTGCATCTTCAGAACATCTTCAAATAAAAACATACCATACCATACTGATCTGTTGCAGAACAGAACAGCAAATCACAGAAAGAAAACTTCAACTTTGAAATACCTTCTCAATAGTGTGAGGAAGTGGTCCCTGAAACACTGTGGAACTCTTGTAAAATATATATCAAAACCAGTTTAGTGTAAGTTACACTACATTAAAAGAAAAATAACTATTTTACACGGTTACACTGTGTAACTGTGTAAAACTGTTATTTTTCTTTTAATTGACTAAAATCAAAATTCTTGGTATGGAGACAATTTACACTTTAACTTTATTGGCATGAAATTTGAAACAATTCTGGCCTTAAGAAACCTATTTTACAGAGTTCATGTTCAGAATGATTACAGACTGAATGCAGCTGAAAAACATCTGGACCAATATGTGGAGCAGCAGATCTCCTCGCGTTGTTGCGGTGTTAGGGGGGCCTGTGGGGGCCTGTGGACCCGGAGCGCACCACTTTGAGCATGAACGGTGTACAAACGTCTCACCAAACTATCGGCGTAGTTTTTTGTGTTCGGAGAATCAGCTTTGACCAGAACAAACACAGCACCTTACCTGAGTCAGCCGCTCACACGGAGCAAAGCATCTGCTCCCTAGCGCGGAGGAAACTGCGTCAAAGAGGGCATGAAACGGGATACTGCATCAGCCCCGAAACCTCAAAAACAGCCCCGAACAGCCACCAGCAGCGGCTGTTACTGCGGAGACAGCAGGGGTGGAAGCTGCTGGTTACCTTCTCAGATGCGGGTCCCAACGGTGATGCAGAGCCGCGGAGGGTGGTGCAGATGATGGAGGCGAAGCTGGATGCTTTGACACCTTGTCCACTCCTCTCCTCTTCTGTGATAAAAAAAAATCTGAGGGAAGCTGGTACTCCCGCCCTCTCCCTCCTTTCTTTCAAGCACCTTCTGTCCGCCCTCACAACTGTCAGGTCGGCGAAAATGAGCAACAGCATCCGGCCTCCAGAAAGCAAAATTATGAATACAAATGAGAGCTTATGATGCATCATCATGATCCACATCACTGACACTCTTATTCATTTTTTATTCTTTTTATTCTCATGTAAAGCAGCAACACAAGGTTCTTTCTGTGGTTCTTTCCACCGGCTAAGACGGGCTACTTCCCCAAAAATTCTCATTCCAACATTTTATTTGAACTCTTCACTAAGTAGACTTTTTTAATTTCATTTACTACTTACATTTGAATTCATTTTTAAGATTTCTAACAAATTGTATGCATGCATGCATTGAGTTTAGCCTTCACATTAAATAAAAGCTTTTACATTGAAGGTAGAGCCAGCTAACTTCCGGTAATGGTCTGAGTGTTCTGGGAGACTTGATGCAGCTCTTGAGACGCAAGGAGGCACTTTGCCTTTCCTTTTGTTGTGGGCCCGACGGTGGTCGGGGGGGGGGGGGGGCAGCCGAGGGGCGGCAGGTGCTGTCTGTCTGCTCTCCCCCGTCCACACCCCTACTCCCTGGAGACCAGGGGGGAGAATTCAACCAAGCACAGTGAGCTCATATGCTGTTGTTGTCTTAATATTCCACAACCCTACATCAAATATCTTCTAAGTAACTTGACTATAATGACTTCACAAAAAGGCAAACCTGCCATCTATCCACATCAAGAAAATTAGCGACTAGGAAAAAGATTGAAAAGCTTCCATAATGTAAGGTACGCTCATCAAGTCGGAGCAATGAGATAATAAACTTTTTTAATGGTCATTAAACATCAATATTAGTTCGCAGGTTTAATTAGATTTAATTAACATCTTTATTTGATATCTAATTCAATTCAATTTTCAGTATTTATAAAGCGCCAAATTACAACAAATGTCATCTCAAGGCACTTAAATAATATAGTCCAATTCAAGCCAATTGGAGTTCAATTCATTGTAATCATAATTCATTTAAAAATAATCCAATTCATTCATATAGAGCCAATTCAAAAACGATTTCCTAGCTAAGGAAACCAACAGATTGCACCGAAACGTCTCTTCAGTCCAATCTCCCGTCCTGAGCGTGCCTGAGGCGACTGTGGAGAGAAACGACTCCCTTTGAACAGGAAGAAACCTCTGGCAGAACCAGAACCAGGAAGGGTGGCCATCAGAACCAGAACCAGGAAGGGTGGCCATCCACCTCCACCAGCTGGGGTTTTAGAGGACAGAAAAGAGGGGACAACAAACACTGTAACACCATTCAAAGGATATCTGTTGGAACAGGGAAACACGAGTTAATGACCACAATAATGTCACATTAGGAGAGTAAAGTGAGGAAAGGTGTGACAGATGAGGCCCCCCAGCAGTCTGGGCCTATAGCAGCTTAACTATGGGATGTTTCAGGATCACCTGAGCCATCCCTAACTATAAGCTTTATCAGAAAGGAAAGTTTTAAGCCTGGTCTTAAAAGTGGAAAGGGTGTCTGCTTCCTGAAGCCAAACTGGCAGCTGGTTCCACAGAGAGGGGCCTGATAACTGAAGGCTCTGCCTCCCAAACTGGCAGCTGGTTCCACAGAGAGGGGCCTGATAACTGAAGGCTCTGCCTCCCATTCTACTTTTAGAAACTCTGGGAACCTCAAGTAAACCTGCAGTTTGGGAACGAAGTGCTCTGTTAGGAAAATATCTTACAATGAGATCTTTAAGATATGATGGAGCTCGGTCATTAAGAGCTTTATATGTAAGGAGAAGAATCTTAAATTCTATTCTGAATTTAAAGGCCTACAGAAAGCTGACACTACACCCAATACATAATGATAATACATACACAGAGGAACAATAATGATCATTGGACCCTACACCAAAACATTTCATAAACGCATGAAATTTGCGATTTTGAATTTGCCGCTTGGAAATCCTTCCTGGAATTCCAGACTGGGGGCGGGGCTTCCGTGCGACGTCACATGTGCCATGGTTTTTCCTGGCTGCCGCTATTGTAGTATGCTTGTTGAGTGGTGAAGGCAATAAAAGGTTGGTTTCAGTGCAGTTTTTATTGCGAGTAGATGTACGAAGTGCTGTGGGTGCGTGTGTTGCCCTCAGCAGCTCACACCACCGGGGACAGAGGAAGCAGAGAGACCCGCGGTCGGAACTTGTGTCTGTGCCTCCCTGTTCGCCTGCCTCCTCTCTGGTGAAATCAGCCGGAGCCATCCCGCCGTGTTCAGCTCCCTGCGGTGCGGACGCTCAGGGGGAATCCACCTGGCGGAGAGCGGACACACCTCGGGATGGTTGCCCTGAAATCAGCCGGCAGAGCGATCGTCGGGGCTCTTGATGATCGCTCTGCCGGCTGATTTCCACTCTCCACCTGAGTGTCCGCACCGCAGGGAGCTGAACACGGCGGGATGGCTCCGGCTGATTTATATTTCCAAGCGACGTCCCGCGGCACACATGGGGAACTTACAAGCACGAAAGTGAGTGGGAGTATACTTGTGTTTGGACAAGGTTTCAGTGCCGCAAATGTAGCAACAGTGGTGTTATCTATCAGAAATGGAGAGGAGGGCGTTATGGGATTCTGTCTCTTTGTTGCAGCCTAATGGACTGTTATGTTTTATTACCGGTGACCTTTTTTTGTTCCTTCTGCTTTGGTGCCAAACAGTCCAGCTGTGTATACAGCGGTGGAAATAGCTGCACAATTACACGCTGCTTTTGTGACTCGTGGCCTAGACCAAACACAGTGTATGCTCACCAATCGGCATTCTGAAGACGACCAAAATCACCATGATCACCATCATCGTCCCCACTGCTCTCGGACTCGGACTCCGACCCACTGTCACTGGCAATGGCTGGCTCGAACCTGTATGGTTCTAGCACAGCCCTATCTAACAGCCTTGCAACTTACTATTAAGCCCCATTGTATCGGCTTTTTGGCTGCAGTTCCACCAGAATTCCACTGGGCGCGTCGGTGGAGACCAGAATGAATTGGGCCCAATAGAGCTAGATGCTACAAATGGTCAGTTTCACCTAAGTCTCCTCAAGAGCGCTCAGATTTGAATGTAGTTTCTGAGAGCTCAACATGGGTTTCAAGTCAAAAATCTACTGAACGAGTACATATATCCCTTTGATTTCTTACAGGTTGGCTTCTTGTTGTCCACAACGCGCTAGCATTGTGCTAATGACAGCTGGTCGACCAGAATTACGACCAGAGGCACCGCTTGACGGCTGGCTCCATACCAAGCGACAACAGAATTAAGATGGACTTTTTCCGCTTATGTTACCTCTGCTCTTCCAAACCTTTTCCGCAGTTACGGTCAGTTTCATTTGACTTTGCTTAAAGCGGCATCTCCGGTCGTAAGCTATGTATGACGTCATATACACTTAAAATCCTTTTTTTAAGCAAATGAGTGGCTCTAAAAATCTAAAACTCAGCCATGGGTATTTTCTAAACATCCTCTTTCGAACACAACATTCGAATTACTAGAGAAAAAATTATATCTTGAGATAAGGGCACGCTAGGGCGTATAGCTCCATAGGACTCCATTCATTCTGGTCTCCAAAAATTGAGCGCCCCACGTGGAAAGAGGGTGGAACTGCAACAAAAATCGCCTCGTTGGAAACCGGAAATGCACCGTGAGTTGCGAATCTGGTAGTAATAGAGAATCTGTGGTTCTAGCCCCAATCCCTCCTCGGTTTCTTCTTCAGGCTCTTCATTGTCTTCTTCATTGTCATCAACAATATTCGAATCGAAATTTGCCGTGAAGAAGCTGTCCAGGTCTGGCAAACTGCTGTTGATTGTTGGGGGTTGTTCCAGCAGCTGGCACTCGAGACGTCACGCACCTGTCGTCTGCTACTTCCGGTTTGCCAAATTCGAGTCAAATGTGGTGATAGTTTATTGTGCCTAATCAGGACTATCCAGGGGCCTAAAATTATTTTAAAATCATAAAACAAATCCATGGTATATAAGGAATCGATCTGCTATTTCAGTTTTGTGCAAAAAAAAATCACCTTTCTGTAGGTCTTTAACAGGGAGCCAATGAAGAGAAGCTAAAACTGGAGAAATATGATCTCTCCTGCTAGTTCTCATCAGAACTCTGGCTGCAGCATTTTGGATCAGCTGGAGGCTTTTCAGAGAATATGTGGGACAGCCCAATAATAAAGAATTACAGCAGTCCAATCCTGAAGTAACAAATGCATGGAGCAGTTTTTCTGCATCACTCTGAGACAAGATGTTCCTGATTTTAACAATATTACGAAGATGAAAGAAGGCAGTCCTAGAAACCTGTTTTATATGTGAGTCAAATGATAAATTCTGGTCAAAAATAACTCCAAGGTTCCTCACTGTAGAACTAGAACGTAATGAAATACCATCTAGAGTAACTATATAGCTAGACAATTTCTCCCTGAAGCGCTCAGGTCCAAAGATAACGACTTCAGTTTTGTCTGAATTTAGAAGCAGACAGTTCTGAGTCATCCAGGTCTTTATGTCTTTAAGACATGCTTGTAGTCTGACCAATCTATTGGGTTCATCTGGTTTTATAGATAAGTACAACTGGGTATCATCAGCATAGCAATGGAAATTTATGTTATGCTGTCTAATAATGTTACCTAATGGAAGCATGTATAAAGTGAAAAGAATCGGTCCAAGCACAGAACCCTGAGGAATTTCTTATTTGCTTCTTCCAAGAGTCTGTTTTCCCTAAGTGCTCCCCCTACTGGGCCCCCAGCTGCTATTGCTTCTTCTAATCCAAATCCACTGACTGGACTTTACTGCCTCATCTGACAGCTCTTTCACTATTTTCCTCACACTCTGTCCACTTACACCCAGCTCCCTCAACAATGAGACAACAGACTTTGGAACAAATCCTCTACTTCCACTTCCACTGGACAGATTCTAACCTTCCATCCTCGCTGCTCTGCTTCTGCCCCCAACTCCACATATCTAAGCTTTTTCCTTTCATATGCTTCTGCTACTAAGTCCTTCTGCTACTAAGTCCTCCCAAAGAACAGTCAGCTTCTACTCCTAGACCACAAGACTATATCAGGCCTTAGATTTGTAGAGGCTATCTCCTGGAGAACAACAAGCTTATTTCCTAAATCTACCTGCATCTCCCAATCACAAGCATCCTCCAAGCTGCCTTTCCTCCTTATTGTCTTATTAACTTTCTCCCCCTCTTGAACAAACTGAATTGCAACTCTCTTCACCTTAGACCCTCCTAAGTTTACCTGCCTTCGTTTATCTTCAATACCTGCAGCTAAGCTTCTTAATACTTGGTCATGTTGCCATGTATACCGGCCTTGTGACAGACTAACCTTACAACCTGACAAAATATGCCTTAGAGTTGCAGTACCTGAACATAACGAGCATTACGGGTCTCCATTTACCCAGAGTTTTAGGTTCTGGGGAGTTGGCAATACATCATATGTTGCCCCTATCAAAAATCTAATACTCCTTTCGTCCATACTCCACAGTTCTTTCTGTCACGCCCATGGACTCTCGTTTTTAGTTTTATGTTTTAGGTTACGTTTTTGTGTTCATGTCTTGGTTTTTAGTTTTTGCCATTGCTTTTTCCCCTCACGTCACTTACCAGTTCATTAGTTTCACTCACTTCACCTGTGTTTTTTCCCTCAGCTGCACTCACTCCCCAATCGCTCTCACTCCCTATTTAGTTTCCAGTCTCCCCTCTCAGTTTGCCAGATCTTTGTTTGTCATTCATGCCTTTGATTCCTGACCTGATTCCCATGTTCTTTGTCATTTTCACGAAGCTAAGTATTTATTTATTCCTTGCCATGCCAAGTCTTTTTGTTTGTTTTTTATAGTTATGTTTTTGAATCCGGCCTTGTGTTGTTACTTTGTTTTTGTTCAATAAATCCAGTTTTCCTTTCGCAAAAGTCCGCATCCGTGTCCTCCATTCACCCCACCCTGACACTTTCCAACTAAGCTTTTTCTTCTCTACACCTTCCCAATTCAACCACCCTCCCTGCTTAGCCTGAGCCACTGTCTTTGTACCCCATAACATTTTCTCCTGTCTATGAACCTGCTCAACAACTAGCTTTCTCTTCTCCTTGGGACCTGCTCTACTCCACACCGGTTTGCCTGGGCCAAGCCCCAAGCCTCTCCGGCCTATTTGCACATTACCCACAATGTCTAAGAGTTGCTTCTGCCTCCTGAACTGCCATTCCTGGATTCCATTTCCTCCCCTTGGTTGGGTTTGGAACCACCTTACTAACTACCACATCTTTTACTCCTAATATAAAAAGCTAACTAATCTTTCCATTTTTCTGCAACAGATAATGGAATCTCATACAGACAGTGGCCACATCAACCTAGGAAACAATCCACACTGCAGACACCGCAGCTTCAACTTTCCTGGTAGCTCTGATTTATTTATTCTACCCAGTCCCTCAGCAACATAGTAAGTAAGCTTTATTTGTACAGCACCCTTCACAGACCAGGGTCACAAAGCGTTTTACAGTACAACAGAAACAATACACAGTTAGGAAGTGCATACAAGTATAAGTTTAAAAGGCCAAGGCAACTCAGTAACAATCATAGCAGCCCCAAGACAATTAAGCAAAAAACCTGAACAAATAAATAGGTCTTAAAGGACAAGACCGTTTTTTTGACATTGGGCCCTTGATTTCACATTATAACATGATGTTCTACTCACCCCTGCTTGTTGTTGGTAATTTGGAGCTGTTCCGAAGATATTCGAGAGGCGTCTGGCTGCTCTCTTGAGATATTCGGCCATGAAACGGTTTCCTATGGGCAATGTTATACAGGCACAAACTATGCTGTTTATAATTTATTAATTACTGTACACTAGCACTGATAACGTGGAGGTGCGTCGCTTACTTCAAAAAATCCGGGTTACTGTAATTTTTAATTTTTGTCGTAAAGTGAGTGTTACTGACGTCATCATCGTGCTACTACCACAGACAGCCCACAGACCCACTTTACGACAAAAATTCAAAATTACAGTAACCTGGATTTTTTTAAGTAAGCGACGCACCTCCACGTTATCAGTGCTAGTGTACAGTAAGTAATAAATTATAAACAGCATAGTTTGTGCCTGTATAACGTTGCCCATAGGAAACCGTTTCATGGCCGAATATCTCAAGAGAGCAGCCAGACGCCTCTCGAATATCTTCGGAACAGCTCCAAATTACCAACAACAAGCAGGGGTGAGTAGAACATCATGTTATAATGTGAAATCAAGGGCCCAATGTCAAAAAAACCATCTTGTCCTTTAAGTTTCCTTTTGAAGGCGTCCACAGACTCCATTGAACGTAGAGAGAGCGGAAGACCGCTCCAAAGCCTGGGAGCAACAGCCTGGAAGGATCGGTCCCCTCTTTTCTGTCTTCTCAAACCCCAGCTGGTGGAGGCGGATGGCCACCCTTCCTGGTTCTGGTTCTGCCAGAGGTTTCTTCCTGTTCAAAGGGAGTCGTTTCTCTCCACAGTTGCCTCAGGCACGCTCAGGACGGGAGATTGGACTGAAGACAAGTTTCGGGGCAATCTGTTGGTTTACTTAGCTAGGAAAATGTTTTTGAATTGGCTCTGTATGAATGAATTGGACTCATTTTGAATTGAATTAATTGTATTTGGTTTGATTATGATTACAATGTATTGGACACTATTAGTCTGGATAGTGTAATGGTAGGATTGCTGCCCTTCATGTGGGTGACTGGAGTTCAAATACTGACCTCTCTCCCTACATGAAAGGTACTACCTCCAGTAGGGATCCTTTGGCAAGACCTCCTTAGGCCACCTGCCTACTTGAGATATGACTAAGTCCAAAGGTAATGGAGAATGACACAGCTAAGAACCTGTGGGACTTCCAGAGCCAGACTGATAAACAGGTGATGGCTGACCAACTGGACACTGTGCTGGTCGACAAATGAAAGAAGAAGGCAGCAGTGATAGATGTAGCAATTCCATGTGACAGCAACATCAAGGAGAAGGAAGACAAGAAGACAAAGAAAAAAACCGAGGGCTGAAGGAGGAAGTTGAAATTGGTGTCAGTGGTAAATGGAGCACTGTGTTCCACTTTGAGACACTTTTGCCTGAAATAAGGATTTAAAGGTTGGTGGGAAGTCGCAAATGCAAATTTATTTTTGGCCAGGGTGGAAAGACCAACAATGTACTTTATTTTTCCACTGATATTTTTAACGAAAATTTCAATGTATTTTTCAGGTATCCCGTCTTTATCTCGATTGCCAAATTTTTCCTTTACAAAATTGTCCAAAAGCCCACAACTTAGTTATTTTCAATATGATTGAGTTTGAATTGGACCATGACGTTTCACTTTTATTCAGTGGATCAAATCTATATGTGTGATATTGATATTGATATTGATTAACACAAAAGGAGCAAATCCTCTTGTGCAAAAAGAAATTATTAAAACAAAAACTTTAACTGAACAAAACCATCAAACTATTAAATGTGGTTTGCTGAATATCAGATCTCTCCTTTCCAAGTCTCTGTTAGTGAATGAGTTGATTTGTGATCATCATATTGATATATTTTGTCTTACAGAAACCTGGCTGCAGCAGGAGGATCATGTTAGCATCATGTTAGCATCATGTTAGCATCATGTTAGCATTAATGAAGCAACTCCCTCTGACTGTTTAAATCTTCACGTTCCTGGAACCACAGGCAGAGGAGGAGGAGTGGCAGCTATTTTCAGATCAGGGTTACTCATCAGTCCCAGACCCAAGATTAGTTTGAGCTCTTTTGAATCTCTGATTCTCAGTTTTTCCCACGCAAAGTGGAAATCCCAGAAACCTCTTGTGTTTGTTGTTGTGTATCGTCCACCTGGCCCTTATTCTGAGTTTCTGTCTGAATTCTCAGAGTTTTTATCCCAGTTAGTGCTGAGTACAGATAAAGTCATTGTAGTGGGTGACTTTAATATTCATGTAGATGTTGAAAATGACAGCCTGAATATGAACTTTAATTCTATATTAGACTCTATTGGATTTTCTCAGAGTGTTCACAGACCGACTCACTGCCTTAATCACACCCTTGATCTTGTGCTGACTTATGGCATTGAGAGTGAACAGTTAACAGTGTTCCCTCATAACCCTGTCTTATCTGACCATTTTCTGATAACCTTTGAGTTTACATTACTTGACTATACAGTTTCTGAGAAGAAATGTACGTATAGAAGGTGTCTATCAGAGGATGCTGTAACCAGATTTAAAGAATTAATTCCATCATCCTTTTCTTCACTGCCATGTGCAGATATGACAGAGGACGACTACCTAAACTTTACTCCAGCAGCACTTGACTCTCTTGTTGACAGCACTATAGTTTCAATGCGTACAGCACTGGACAATGTTGCCCCTCTGAAAAGGAAGGTAATCAGTCAGAGGTCACAGGTTGGCTCCTTGGTATAATTCACAGCTGCGTGCTTTAAAGCAGACTGCAAGAAAGCTGGAGAGACAGTGGCGTTCCTCTAATTTAGAAGAGTCTCAGTTAGTCTGGAAAGATAGTTTAACAATGTATAAGAAAGCCCTTCGTAAAGCTAGAACTGCTTATTATTCATCATTGATAGAAGAGAATAAGAACAATCCCAGGTTTCTTTTCAGCACTGTAGCCAGTCTGACTAAGAGTCCGAGCTCTGCTGAGCCAGTTATTCCTTTAACTCTCAGCAGTGATGATTTCATGAGCTTCTTTATTAATAAAATTGTTTCTATCAGAGAGAAGATTGATGGAGTCCTTCCCACTATTATCAGTGATGTATCATCAAGTACAGCAGCTTTAGAAGTATCTTTAGAACCTGATTTGTATTTAGACGGCTTCTGTCCAGTTGATCTCTCTGAACTAACAACAGCAATAGTCTCTTCTAAACCATCAACTTGTGTTTTAGACCCAATCCCAACCAGACTGTTCAAGGAGGTTTTCCCATTAATTGACACTTCCATATTGGATTTGATCAATCTGTCTTTGTTGACAGGATATGTACCTCAGACTTTTAAGGTTGCTGTAATTAAACCTTTACTTAAAAAACCTACTCTTGATTCAGAAGTGTTGGCTCATTATAGACCTATATCCAATCTCCCTTTTATGTCTAAAGTTCTTGAAAAAATAGTTGCAGCTCAGCCTGGAAAACCAGCGCCAACTGCTGGACGGCAAAATGTTTTGCCTGCGGTTGGGTCTGGCTTCGAACCACTTTTCATTTTGAAAATACTGCCCTGAATCTGGCAGATGGCAACTAAACCAATCACAACGCAGAGATGTGTTTTGAATCAACGCGGGCGGGGCAGAGGGTCAGAGCGTTGGCCTATAGGCACAGACACGGTTTGAAAGACAACGGGTTGTGCTCATCAACAATGTTCCGTTGTATCCATTCATCGGAGCCAGACTAAATTAGACATCCAATCCATTTAGGCTGGTTTATCAGGCTAGTTGCAGCTCAGCTTTGTGATCACTTACACAGAAATAATCTGTTTGAAGAGTTTCAGTCAGGATTCAGAGTGCATCATAGCACAGAAACTGCACTGCTGAAAGTTACCAATGATCTCCTCTTAGCCTCTGATAGCGGACTTGTCTGTGCTTGTCCTGTTGGATCTCAGTGCTGCATTTGATACGGTCGATCACAGTATCTTATTACACAGACTTGAACATGTTATTGGGATTAAAGGAACTGCATTAGGCTGGTTTAAGTCATATTTATCTGATAGATTTCAGTTTGTTCTTGTAAATGAAGAATCTTCCTCACACACCAGAGTAAGTCATGGAGTTCCCCAGGGTTCTGTGCTTGGACCGATTCTTTTCACTTTATACATGCTTCCATTAGGTAACATTATTAGACAGCATGGCATAAATTTCCATTGCTATGCTGATGATACCCAGCTGTACTTATCTATAAAACCAGATGAACCCAATAGGTTGGTCAGACTACAAGCATGTCTTAAAGACATAAAGACCTGGATGACTCAGAACTGTCTGCTTCTAAATTCAGACAAACTGAAGTCGTTATCTTTGGACCTGAGCGTTTCAGGGAGAAATTGTCTAGCTATATAGTTACTCTAGATGGTATTTCCTTGGCTTCTAGTTCTACTGTGAGGAACCTTGGAGTTATTTTTGACCAGAACTTATCATTTGACTCGCATATAAAACAGGTTTCTAGGACTACCTTCTTTCACCTTCGTAATATTGTTAAAATCAGGAACATCTTGTCTCAGAGTGATGCAGAAAAACTGCTCCATGCATTTGTTACTTCAGGATTGGACTACTGTAATTCTTTATTATTGGGCTGTCCCACATATTCTCTGAAAAGCCTCCAGCTGATCCAAAATGCTGCAGCCAGAGTTTTGATGAGAACTAACAGGAGAGATCATATTTCTCCAGTTTTAGCTTCTCTTCATTGGCTCCCTGTTAAATTCAGAATAGAATTTAAGATTCTTCTCCTTACATATAAAGCTCTTAATGACCGAGCTCCATCATATCTTAAAGATCTCATTGTAAGATATTTTCCTAACAGAGCACTTCGTTCCCAAACTGCAGGTTTACTTGAGGTTCCCAGAGTTTCTAAAAGTAGAATGGGAGGCAGAGCCTTCAGTTATCAGGCCCCTCTCTGTGGAACCAGCTGCCAGTTTGGGAGGCAGAGCCTTCAGTTATCAGGCCCCTCTCTTGTGGAATAAGCTGCCAGTAAATGTCCGGGAAGCAGACACCCTTTCCACTTTTAAGACCAGGCTTAAAACTTTCCTTTTTGATAAAGCTTATAGTTAGGGATGGCTCAGGTGATCCTGAAACATCCCATAGTTAAGCTGCTATAGGCCCAGACTGCTGGGGGGCCTCATCTGTCACACCTTTCCTCACTTTACTCTCTTTATGTATATGTGATATTATTGTGGTCATTAACTCGTGTTTCCCTGTTCCAACAGATATCCTTTGAATGGTGTTACAGTGCCGCCGCCGCCGCCGCCGCGGCCCTCCCCCCCTTTCTGTCTTCTCAAACCCCAGCTGGTCGAGGCGGATGGCCACCCTTCCTGAGTCTGGTTCTGCCAGAGGTTTCTTCCTGTTAAAAGGGAGTCGTTTCTCTCCACAGTCGCCTCAGGCACGCTCAGGCCGGGAGATTGGACCGAAAAACAAGAAGTTTTCAGTGCAATCTGTTGGTTTTCTTAGCTAGGAAATTGTTTTTGAATTGGCTCTATATGAACGAATTGGATTATTTTATGAATTATGATTATTATTAATTAATTGAATTCCCATTGGCTTGAATTGGACTTACTATCTAAGTGCCTTGAGATGACATTTGTTGTATTTGGCGCTATATAAATAAAAATGAATTGAATTGAATTGATATCACTCCAGGGATATCATTTTTCAGTAAACTGTTTATTAGGTTGTGATTTCTCTGGCAGTCAGAAGAAAAAAAACACATTTTCTGAATAACTCAGAAATAGAAAATATTTCCCATTTCTATGTTGATTAATTATTTTATGTTAAATGCCAAGGATATTAATGAAGAGGAAGGTTTGATTGTATCTGCAAGGTTTTTATCGTCAAACCCTGTAAAGATAAAACACGAATATCAACAACCAACCTGATCATACCATGTGAAAATAGTTCCAATGGAATGACCAGTCTAGTTTTATGACTTCTTACAGTATTTTACCCTCATGGTCATTAGAGCAGAACACTCAATGCGCAAAATGCCACCAATTATACAGGCAGGCTTAAATAATACAGAGCTGGAGACAGCCTGCAGAGCCAGCATTATCATATTAGAGTCATTTGGTAATTTTCCAAGTCACAGTGCCCCAATGACATGTGCATAATAATGGACAACAGATCATTCTTTTGTTACAGTCTTTCATATATCTTATAACTTTTACATATTCAGCCTGTATGCTACAGCCTACATTCAAAGTGCAAGTGTGAAGAAGTGCAGATTAACAACATAAATAATTCAGAATTTCCATCCATTTTTTCTAATGCTGTTACTACTTTAATGACTGAGAGCTAACTGTTAAATGCATTTGTGTTGGACATAAATATGCAGTGTCTTTTCTCCCTGAAAATAACATTTTAAAAGAATTGCATTCAAGTGTTTCAGAAGATTGGAATTTTATTTTATTTTTTGAAATAGATCCCTTGCTTTACAGAGAAACACACTAAGTCTGAGGTCAGACCCATTTTCAGAACCTATACTGGTGTGGTGGGACCGGGGTTCTTCTTAGTGCACGACATAGGCCACATGTGACCAAACGAGGACCTCTGGGATGTTATGTATTGTGCGTCCTATGCTAACAAGTTGTGCCGCAGACTGGCCAGCTGATCACTGATCAGCTGTCATTCCTGGTCACCATCTATGGTCTCATCAGTACTGAGTCTTTATTCTAAGTGAGTATAAGATTTTTGTTTCAATGAAAGATTCTTATGTAATTTTGTGTTTATCAAGAAAGATCTCTCAAAGTCAAAGTCAAATTTATTTGTATAGCACATTTCATGTACAAAACAATTCAAAGTGCTTTACATTAAATAAAAGCATTGCAGCAGGGAGTGCAAGAAGCATTAAATATACATAAAAGAATATAAAGAGAAACAAATAAAATAATTTAAATGAAGTTAAAAACAAGACACATTTCTCACATAGACACATGAGAACAGAAATGTTTTTAACCTGGATTTAAAAATGTCTCCATTTGGTGAAAGTTTAATCTCCACTGGCAGTTTGTTCCACTTGTTTGCAGCATAACAGCTAAATGCTGCTTCTCCATGTTTAGTCTGGACTCTGGACTGGACCAGCTGACCTGAGTCCTTGGATCTAAGAGCTCTGCTGGGTTTATATTCTCTGAACCGATCTGTTACGGCCAGTGGCCTTGTATGTTTCTTTTTTTCTGTATAAGTGTAGGTTCCTGCCTGCTGTCTCCACTGAGGGAACTAGATGCAGTTCTACTCCTGGCACTTCCTTGTTGAGGCCTACTCCTGCTCTGATTGGTACTTCACCTTGATGACTCCATCAATCACTGAAGAGGCTTCCCTATTCTCCTATTCTCCACTTCCTACCAGAAGGTGTGACTAGGTTCCTTGGTGTGAACAGCTTGCCTCCTTGCTGGGTGTTTGATTATTTGGATAGCTTTATTAGCTTGTGCTGGACTGTGACTTTTCTTATGTTTTTTGTATGTTCTGAAGGCGCTACTAGAACCTGTTTGTAGCTCGGTTGTTTTTGAAGAGTCCTGTGTTTTGGTTTTATTTTATTTTGACTAACACTGATTTAGAAGCCTCTTGGTTTGTTTTGGCTTTGTTTTGGTTTTGTTTGGAATTTTGAATTCCCTCTCTAACTTTGAGATGTAATTATTTGTTTTGGAGTTTTTATTTTATTTAGGGTTTTGTTTTAAGACCCTCTTTTGAGGTGTGGATTATTGTACAATTTCAGCTTTAATTCCACGAAAAAGAAAACTAAACAATAAACACTTAACTCTTTTTACCTTTTAAAAAAAATAAAAATACCCAGATGTTTTAATGGATGGATGGACCTACAAAACCATGCCACACTCTATAGACAGTCACCTGATTGCAGATGAAAGGAATTAACAAGAGCTGGATGGATTAAGTCATTGGCAACTCACAGCCACCAAAGGTCAAAGCGTATAAAAGATACATTAAAAACATAAAGTACCTGATACCAAAAAGGGTAGAAAGACAATTTGGGCCATGCCATTCAGTGGAAGTCAGACCTTGGTGTCTCCTCTGTTCTAGTATTACTGAGAGAACAAAACACCTGAACGTGCTAACTTTCTTGTTAGTCTCTTGTCTTTTTTTGTGGGCACAAAAGCCCGAAGGGATATTAAATAAACCAAATAAACATACTGAACTGAAGATGAGTCCAAATACCTTTAAAATCATCAAATCTATTTTTGTTGCACAGAATAGAAAATGTTAAAACTTGCAGGTGCGTGCGCAGAGCAATAATAAAATCAAGCAGTGATCCTGTCACCTAAAAATGACTTACATGTATGTTCAAAGACCACTGCCCTCACAACAGAGACAGGGCTGTCCTCCACACACACAGCAGGGTGGAGGACAGCTAATTGGCTGCTTTTCAGTCCTCAAGTATTATGTATGTGAGGATACTGTATCATTCATGGTTGCACATTCATGTCATGGCGTCTTACAGATTTTACCTCTACTGTCAAATATCAGCGTAAGAAATATCTTAAAATGTAAATTCCTGGTCATTAAAAAAATGAATATAAAATGAGGTTACAGCAGAAAGACTCATCATCTCGGCCCATCACCCCTGCCAAGCATTTTATCCCCCCCTCTCCTATCCCAAACACCCCTGCAGTATCTGCCCTGTGTGCTCCCTATTGTCCTTTTCATTTACATTTGAGCTCTGCAGACACACAGGTCAGCCAGAAACAATCGCACATCATCCACCAACTGTCATGTGTCATCGTTCCAGGACTGCTTTTGTGTGTGTGTGTGTGTGTGTGTGTGTGTGTGTGTGTGTGTTCTCGCCACATTTATCAAATTAGGTTTACAAAGAGTAATGTGCTGCAAGGGAAAATGAACTGAGTATGTCTAATGAAAAACCACAAATGTTTTCAGATGGTGGTTTCTGGATGAGGCAGGAGACAGAAGTGTAATTTGCCTTTTGTATCTTTTTTTTACTACCAAGAACTAGAGCTACGGCTCCCGCTGGTGAGCCCCCGGTACACTGGATTTCATTTTTAGAAAGCTCATATTCAATGACTTTCATAGAATTTTTTAAAATTTAAAAAAAAAATTTGTTTGATTCTTTTTAGAAATTAAAATTTTCCTAAAAGTTCCTAAAATTTTAAAATTAAATTGACATTACTTGAAAGAATATGGGCAAGGAAGTGGAGCCCCACTCGTAGTTTAGCTATGGAAGTTTTTCTGTGCCATCAGAGTTTGAATATGAATTTCTAATATTGAATCTTTACAGCATCAAAATCAGACTTTGAATTTTAAAAACCATCAAATTTCGAGCATCGATTTAAAAAAAAAAATTAAAAAATTTGCCTCCGATTTTTTTTCAATGTTAAAATAAATTCAGTGTATTATACCTCTGTATGGTTATACAAACATTTTATACAAGATACACAACAAAATAATCTCTCCCTACGTACAAACATAAAATAAAAATAAAAACCTTTCACAAATTTGTCCCGTTAAGTGAGTACAAACTCGAATATGGGCCACTGTAGGAAGCCCTGGTGATACCGGCTCCGGATACCTGGTGAGCTACCGGAGCGGCCCTACGTCCCCGCGGTTCGGGCCGGTTCAGTCAAAGAGGAGCTGACGAATGCGGCTTCTGGTGAGCAGTGCTGGGCCATATACAGGTAAAGCAGTGAGAGTAGGCCAGCTTAATAGGAGGACTGGTGGCTATAGACTAGTTTGTTTCATACATTACATTTTCAAATCGTTTTTTATTGTGAAAAGCATTTCAAAATGACACATTTATATACATTCAGAGTTTTGTTTTAAGTAGGAGATAACACAAACAATAACCCACATATAACAGACAACAAATAGCTAAACACAAAACCCACCCCACCCTCACACAAACACACAACCCACCCTGGGACTTCCTGATCTATTACACTGTTGAGGCATTAAGAAATTAATATGGATAAACAAAAAAAAACATATTAACAAAATCACTGAATGTGTTGGAGAAGGGGATACCAAATCTCTTCGAATTTCTCCAGTCTGTTTGATAACACATACCGTATCCTTTCTAGGTGCAAGAGTCGGATCATTTCGTCTAGCCACATTTTAGCAGAAGGGGTCTAACTTTTCTTCCAAAATTGTAAGAGAAGTTTCTTAGCTGTAATTAACATGTATGATAGCAATTTTCGTTGGAATACTGGGAGTGAATTAAACTTATCTGACACGCCTAGCACCACCAAAATTGGATCTGGTTCTAGTGAAGTCTCTATCATATCTGATATTGACTTAAATATCTGGACCCAGAATGGTGAAACCTTGGGGCAAATAAAGTAACTGTGAAGTAGAGAGGCTTCATCTGCCATACATTTATCACACAGTGGTGAGATTCTGTGGATTATCTTGAACTGAATCAAACAGTGTCTTGAATTAGCAGAGCATTTGTGTATGTTTTCCAAAGCATCATCCCAGAGTTCTTCACTTATTCCCTCCCCAAATTCTTCTTCCCAAAGAGTTCTAATACCCTGAGTAGATGGTACGGACCTGCTTAATAATGCAGAGTAAAGTGTAGAAATGAGATGCTTAGCTTCGCCTCGAAATATAAACAACACGTCCAAAGTTGTGGGTTCCACACGATCTAGTTTGGGTACATGTTTCCTCACATATTCCCTCACCTGTAGGTATCTAAAGAAATTATTTTTATGTAGACCATATTGACTTTGAAGTTGACTGAAAGAGGCAAAGTTTTTATTAATGAAAAGGTTTCCAATGTTCAGAATACCCAGCTCTCTCCATTGTGAGAAGGCAGAGTCCATACAGGATGGAGGAAAAGATGGATTTTTAGCTATAGGTAAAGAAAAGGACAGAGATTTAGCGTTGAACCTTGACTTAATCTGTTGCCATATGCGAATGGCATTATGGATTATACAATTATGACTATAGGAAGCCTTCTGAATTTTTGTTGGTGCTAATACCAGTGTGCCAATATCATATGGAGCACAGTCTGCTCTTTCCATTGCAATCCAGGTTGGATCTATAAAAGTGTGATCCAACCACATGATCATAATGCGGAAAGCACAGGCCTGGTAATATGAAAAGAAATCGGGGAGACCCATACCACCATCTAACTTAGACCTGCAAAGATGTGTTTTTTTTATTCTAGGTGTTTTATAATCCCACAAAAATGGAGTTATAAGTGTATCAAGATGTTTAAAGAATTTCTTTGGGAGAAAAATTGGGATATTTTGAAAGAGATATAAAATTTGAGGGAGAAAGACCATTTTTATTGCATTAATTCTTCCTGCTAGTGAAATAGGAAGTGATTTCCAAAACTCAATGTTTTTCTGCAGCTTAGATATTAATGGAGGGAAGTTGTACTTGTACAGTGATTGAAAGTCCTTAGTGACTCTGATACCTAAATATGTAAATTCTTGCAGTGATATCTTAAAATTGAACCCCTGTAAGGCTGAAAGGTTGTGTGTTTTTACAGGCATTAATTCGCTCTTGGACCAATTGATCCTATAACCTGAAAAACTTCCAAAGTGAGATATCAGTTCTAGTATGGCTGGTATTGAAGACAAAGGTTTAGTCACATACAATAATATATCATCTGCATAAAGGGAAATCTTACTTTGTGTATTATTGATGTCATATCCATGTATACGGGCTTCAGACCTGATCTTTTGTGCCAAAGGCTCAATGGCCAGGGCAAATAGTAAAGGCGACAGAGCACACCCTTGTCTTGTACCTCTGTGCAAGATAAAAGGTGAAGAAAGGATGCCGTTAGTTAAAATTCTGGCACTAGGTCTGTCGTACAACACCATCAACCACTTTTTGAAACCGTTACCAATTTTATATTTTTCTAGCGCAGTAAATAGATAAGGCCATATTATTTTATCAAATGCTTTCTGTGCATCTAATGATAGGATAACTAAATCAGAAGAATTATTTTTCTGAGAGTAAATTATGTTAAAGAGGCGTCTAAGATTAAAGAAGGAGTCTCTGTTTGGTATAAAAACTGTCTGGTCCGGATGAACAAGTTTACTAATTAAAGAGTTAAGTCTGAGAGACAGAGTTTTAGCTAGTATTTTTTGGTCAGATGTCAAAAGTGATATGGGTCTATAGTTGCCCACTTCCATTGGGTCCTTCCCTTTCTTGGGTAATACTGTTATGATGGCCTCGTTAAGTGAGGGAGGTAAAGTGCCATCTTCATTTGCTTGTGTATACATTCTTAGAAGGTAAGGAGATATAAGATCACTGAATTGCTTATAAAACTCATTAGGAAACCCATCAGGCCCTGGAGTCTTACTATTTTTCAACAATTTAATTGTGTCCTGTATTTCTTCAACAGAGAGCTCTGCATCAAGAAAATCCTGATCTCGTTGTTCTAAAGCGGGAAGGTCACAGCTGTCCACGAATTTGTCTATAATAGAACAATCTACTGTTTCAGAAGAGTATAGCTCCTCATAAAACTTTTGAAACCTTTGATTAATATCTTTGTAGGAAACCAATATATCCCCATGTTCTGATTTTAGTTGAGTTATTGTGCGATCACTCTCCATCTTCCTAAGTTGTCTAGCAAGCAATTTATGAGGCTTTTCCCCAAATTCAAAATACTTTTGTTGCGTGAACAAAAAGGCCCTGGTTATATAGTCTGACAGTATCTGATTGTATCTATACCGCAGTGAAAGTATTTTCTTGTATTTGTCAATAGAAGTACAGCAGCTTTAGAAGTATCTTTAGAACCTGATTTGTATTTAGACGGCTTCTGTCCAGTTGATCTCTCTGAACTAACAACAGCAATACTCTCTTCTAAACCATCAACTTGTGTTTTAGACCCAATCCCAACCAGACTGTTCAAGGAGGTTTTCCCATTAATTGACACTTCCATATTGGATTTGATCAATCTGTCTTTGTTGACAGGATATGTACCTCAGACTTTTAAGGTTGCTGTAATTAAACCTTTACTTAAAAAACCTACTCTTGATTCAGAAGTGTTGGCTCATTATAGACCTATATCCAATCTCCCTTTTATGTCTAAAGTTCTTGAAAAAATAGTTGCAGCTCAGCTTTGTGATCACTTACACAGAAATAATCTGTTTGAAGAGTTTCAGTCAGGATTCAGAGTGCATCATAGCACAGAAACTGCACTGCTGAAAGTTACCAATGATCTCCTCTTAGCCTCTGATAGCGGACTTGTGTCTGTGCTTGTCCTGTTGGATCTCAGTGCTGCATTTGATACGGTCGATCACAGTATCTTATTACACAGACTTGAACATGTTATTCGGATTAAAGGAACTGCATTAGGCTGGTTTAAGTCATATTTATCTGATAGATTTCAGTTTGTTCTTGTAAATGAAGAATCTTCCTCACACACCAGAGTAAGTCATGGAGTTCCTCAGGGTTCTGTGCTTGGACCGATTCTTTTCACTTTATACATGCTTCCATTAGGTAACATTATTAGACAGCATGGCATAAATTTCCATTGCTATGCTGATGATACTCAGCTGTACTTATCTATAAAACCAGATGAACCCAATAGGTTGGTCAGACTACAAGCATGTCTTAAAGACATAAAGACCTGGATGACTCAGAACTGTCTGCTTCTAAATTCAGACAAAACTGAAGTCGTTATCTTTGGACCTGAGCGTTTCAGGGAGAAATTGTCTAGCTATATAGTTACTCTAGATGGTATTTCCTTGGCTTCTAGTTCTACAGTGAGGAACCTTGGAGTTATTTTTGACCAGAACTTATCATTTGACTCGCATATAAAACAGGTTTCTAGGACTGCCTTCTTTCACCTTCGTAATATTGTTAAAATCAGGAACATCTTGTCTCAGAGTGATGCAGAAAAACTGCTCCATGCATTTGTTACTTCAAGATTGGATTACTGTAATTCTTTATTATTGGGCTGTCCCACACATTCTCTGAAAAGCCTTCAGCTGATCCAAAATGCTGCAGCCAGAGTTTTGATGAGAACTAACAGGAGAGATCATATTTCTCCAGTTTTAGCTTCTCTTCATTGGCTCCCTGTTAAATTCAGAATAGAATTTAAGATTCTTCTCCTTACATATAAAGCTCTTAATGACCGAGCTCCATCATATCTTAAAGATCTCATTGTAAGATATTTTCCTAACAGAGCACTTCGTTCCCAAACTGCAGGTTTACTTGAGGTTCCCAGAGTTTCTAAAAGTAGAATGGGAGGCAGAGCCTTCAGTTATCAGGCCCCTCTCTTGTGGAATAAGCTGCCAGTAAATGTCCGGGAAGCAGACACCCTTTCCACTTTTAAGACCAGGCTTAAAACTTTCCTTTTTTATAAAGCTTATAGTTAGGTCTGTTGAATCTGATAGTGTGTCTGCTAGTGTGTCTTGTCCTGCCTCCACCTCTGGCACCCTCTATACTTTCATTACCCCCTACCCGAACCAGGGTTTGAATCCCATTCCCGCCTATCTTACCTCTTTTATTTCTCCCCCTACCCGAACCAGGGTTTGCATCCCCACCCCGCTGTGACTGGTGTGCAGTTGGTGAGAGGCTGAGGTAGCTTGTGGCTGTAAAAAGATGGTTGTTGTGGTGTGAGGAGCAGATCTATATAGGGAGTATAGGGAATTACTCACTGAGTCTGGTCCTTTATTTTATTATTTATTTATTTTTTCGTTAGCACAAGTTTCTTGTGTTTACCTTGAATAGGGATGGCTCAGGTAATCCTGAAACATCCCATAGTTAAGCTGCTATAGGCCCAGACTGCTGGGGGGCCTCATCTGTCACACCTTTCCTCACTTTACTCTCTTTATGTATATGTGATATTATTGTGGTCATTAACTCGTGTTTCCCTGTTCCAACAGATATCCTTTGAATGGTGTTACAGTGCCGCCGCCGCTGCGGCCCTCCCCCCCTCCCCCCCTCCCCCCCTTTCTGTCTTCTCAAACCCCAGCTGGTGGAGGCGGATGGCCACCCTTCCTGGTTCTGGTTCTGCCAGAGGTTTCTTCCTGTTAAAAGGGAGTCGTTTCTCTCCACAGTCGCCTCAGGCACGCTCAGGCCGGGAGATTGGACCGAAAAACAAAAAGTTTTCAGTGCAATCTGTTGGTTTTCTTAGCTAGGAAATTGTTTTTGAATTGGCTCTATATGAACGAATTGGATTATTTTATGAATTATGATTATTATTAATTAATTGAATTCCAATTGGCTTGAATTGGACTTACTATCTAAGTGCCTTGAGATGACATTTGTTGTATTTGGCGCTATATAAATAAAAATGAATTGAATTGAAGGGCATATAGCATTTTCTCTGTCCATTTGGTTGATTTGTTTTTCAAGGTCAGTTAGTTCAATCCGTCTCCTTCTCTTTCTTTCAGCCTGAAAAGATACTATGCATCCTCTAACATAAGCCTTTAATGTTTCCCACAATATAGATGGTGATGTTTCAGGTAGATCATTCATTTAAAGAAAAAAGGTAATTTGTGACCCAATATATGTACAAAACTCTGGCTCTTTCAGGGGTTGTGGGTCAAGTCGCCACATCCTATCTCGTTTAGGTAGGTCATTAAGCTTTAAAGAAAGTGAGACAGGAGCATGATCTGAAATAACTATATCATGATATGTAACCTTATCTATTAGTGATATTAATTTTGAGTCTGCCAGACAATAATCAATTCGTGTATATACATTGTGAACATTAGAGTGAAAAGAGTAAGCCCTCTCTTGTGGATGAAAAATACGCCATACATCAAAGACATTTGAATTTTTCAAACATTCCTTTAGAAATAGGCTAGATTTTGAAGATGGTGCTCTATGACTTGATGAGCGATCCAAATATGGGTCCAGTACCAAGTTCAGGTCACCTGCTATAAACAGATTAGTATGGGAGACATCAGGAATCTGAGAGACAACATGTCCAAAAAAGGAAGGTGAGTCAAGGTTTGGCCCATAAATATTGACCAGAGTGATTGGAAGTGAATACAGTTCACCTACTAATATAAGAAATCTACCATCTCTATCAGCAATAGTGGTTTTGTGGGTGAATGGAGTACCTTTTCTAAACAAAATGGCAACACCTCTAGCTCTTACTGCACATGTTGCATGATACATTTGGCCAATCCATCTACATCGTAATTTAATATATTCATTCTTATTCAGATGAGTTTCTTGCAAAAATATTATGTCACTGGACAGTGTTTTTAAATGTGCTAGGATTTTGCCCCTTTTTACTGGCTGGTTCAGACCTTTAACATTCCAGGTGACTACAGTAATTTGTCTCCCCTTCCCCAGTTGTGTCACATTACTTTGTGACATTCTAGCAAAAAGAAAAGCATTTTCAGCCTCATTAACCAAATCAAAGTGTCAATTTGTTTTTTAAGGAAGACCCTACCCCTCCCACCCAATGAACTCAGTGTCTGGCCTATACTAAAGAACCCCTCATAGTAAGGCGCGACCCCTCTAAGGAAGTTACATAAAGAAAAAAAACCAAACATATAAGCGGTAAACACGACATACCCAAAATAACCTAACACTTCTTAATAAGAAGTAAAATAGCTCCAGAACTAAAAATATTTTTTTCTAACCATAATAGACAACATTACTAGTCTACACAAGCATTTAGTATGCACCAACAAGTAGACATAATCACCACGTCATCAGGGAATAGAACGCCAGATCTAGACTGTCCATCAATCTTCCATCCCACCATCTGGGCGGTCGTGCCCAGACGGACGGTCTCCTCTGGTCTTGTTACCGAAGTGGCGCTCGGCAAATTCACAGGCTTTTTTGGCATCTGTATACACAGTCTCCGTTCCATTGAAAGTCACTCTCAGCTTCGCCGGGAAAGCCATTCCATATCGAACTCCTGGTTGGTCTCGGAGAAGTTCCTTGGCCCTATTAAACGCAGCCCTGCGCTTCACCACATCCGGAGTAAAATCAGGGAAGATATGAATGCTCTGTCCGTTAAAGGAAAGATCTCTCAACTCGGCGGCTCGTTTAAGTACCTTTGCAACATCTTGGTAATAGTGAAGTCGTGCGATAAGAGCGCGAGGCGGCGGGTTATCACCGCCTGCCGTCCTCCCAGTGAGAGTATTCTGCGTCCTCCGCATAACTCTGTGTGCACGATCCACTAACGGGTGCTCTTCCAATGACAGCGCGTCTTTCAGGAGCCCAGCTACAAACTTTCCAGTATCCATGCCCTTTTCAGAGCCTTCTGCCAACCCCACAATCCTCACATTTTGTCTCCTTGAACGTCCCTCTAAGTCAGCACATTTATCTGAAAGACGCTCAACTTCTGTGCACAGACGTTTCACCTCTGACTGGAGTTTGACGATTGCATCCGAACTGTGTGAGGCTGACTGCTCTAACTCCGCGATAGTTTCGCTTTGTTGGGCAGTGGAAGTCTGCAGGGTTGTCATATCAGCACGAATCTCCATTTGAAAAGTAGACAGTTCTCCCCTAATTGCTGATGCCATCTCCGCGATTCGAGTGTCAATAGTCTGACATATTTCCATTTTAGTGGACTGGAGGTCCGAGCGTATTGACCCAATAGCTTCCAGGATAGCATGGTTCGTCGAGGCGATGTTAGCTTCCTCTGTATCTGCAGGATTAGCTCCGTCTTTCTTTCTGCTTTGAGACGGTTTGCCTGTTTTCATTGTGGCTCCCAATGAGTGAAAACGTCGTCTAGGGTATATTTAAGTATCACTTGTGTGAGATAATGTCCAGGATATCAGGTTATAATACCATTTTAATCAAACCATGCAGGAGCTATCGAGGGAAGCGACCTACCACGCCATGGCTCACTAGCGCCCCCCTGTTTCATACATTACAAGCAACAAACGTTGCTTGTAATGTATGTTTGTCAACAGCTGCCATCACTGACTTACAGCAAATCAAATCAAATCAAATTTATTTATATAACACATTTCATGTACAAACAGTTCAAAGTGCTTTACATAAAATAAAAGCATTGCAGCAGGGAGTGGAAGAAGCATTAAAATACATAAAAGAATATAAAGAGAAACAAATAAAATCATTTAAATTTATTTAAAAACAAGCAACAGTCCAGATAAGTTCAAAGATATTTCATGCAGATTTCATGCATAGACACATGAGAACAGAAATGTTTTTAACCTGGATTTAAAAATGTCTCCATTTGGTGAAAGTTTAATCTCCACTGGCAGTTTGTTCCACTTGTTTGCAGTATAACAGCTAAATGCTGCTTCTCCATGTTTAGTCTGGACTCTGGACTGGACCAGCTGACCTGAGTCCTTGGATCTAAGAGCTCTGCTGGCTTTATATTCTCTGAACATATCACAGATTGTAAACCATCAGCAGGCTTTTAAAATCTATTCTGTGACTGACTGGAAGCCAGAGTAAAGATTTTAAAGCTGCTGTGATGTGTTCAGATCTCTTAGTCCGGGTTAAAACTCCAGCAGCAGCGTTCTGGATGAGCTGCAGATGTTTAATGCTCTTTTTGGGAAGTCCAGTTAAAAGAGCATTACAGTGATGGAGTCTGCTGGAGATGAATGCATGGATGAGTTTCTCCTGGTCTTTTTGGGAGAGGAAACCTTTAATTCTGTTGATGTTTCTGAGATGGTAAAAAGCTGCCTTGGTGACAGCTTTGATGTGGCTGCTGAAAGTCAGATCTGAGTCTATCAACACTCCGAGGTTACCAACTTGGTCAGTGATTGTAAGGGCCCGAGTCTCAAGATATTTACCAACGCTGACCCTCAGCAACCATGATATGCTGTCACCAGTTAACACTGTCACAGTTTAATGTACTGTCAGTCTTCATACTCGCTGTCTCAGAACAGAAAGTAAACCATGCTCACATACCGTTAGCTAGTTACTAACGCAGTTTTTACGAATGCGGCGCCACCTCATTAAAAGTTAAGTCTAGATATTATATCCGGTTAATGTGCAACGTGTCGAGTAATATCTATTACTCAATTTTACTAACACAAATGGCAAATAAAGTAAACTCAATTACCGAAGCAGCATCACCCGCGTTGGTGAACATGGTGGCTGATCTTTCCTACCTAGGTTGGTGTCACATGACCATTGGAGTGTAACTTGATTGGCTGCCGTTGGATGAATTGAGACAGGGATCTATTGCTTCTCCCTGGTTACCCAGATGTTGAGTCTGGTTCTTTTTCCACAGAATTTTTTTGAAATGTTGATTTTTTTTTTTTCCATTGGTTGTTTTTTAAGAAATTGAATTTTTTTTTTCACTGAATTTTTTGAGATGTTGAATTTTTTTACATGTCAAATTTTGAAAAAAATTTCCAAACTTTTTTTTTTACACTGAATTTATTTTAACATTGAAAAAAAAAATCAGAGACAAAAAAAAGCAGTGCTCGAAATTTGATGGTTTTTAAAATTCAAAGTCTGATTTTTGATGCTGTAAAAAATCAATATTAGAAATTCATATTCAAACTCTGGTGGCACAGAAAAACTTCCATATTAGCTGCTGTCCTGAAATATCAGCTTACAGGAGACAAGATTAGCAGTGCAACTCCTGAGTCAATTCTTTCTTCCATCTTGTTTGTTAAACAATTGTTATATTTGACATGTTTTCTGCTTCTTTTTTAGTGTAAAAATATTGTCCTTCATTCAAACTTAAAACAGGTTACATAATATCAAAATGAAGTGTACTTTTTAAACAGAGGGGACATGTATGGATTTTCTCCAGTGCTGATTCAACCAGGTCGACTGGTGGATGGGTTTGAACAAACTGTCATAGGAAAAGAAAGTATTCCCATCATTACATTTTTCAAAATGATCTGATGTTAAAATGAGATAAATCCAACCTCAGATGAATAACAACACACAACATATTAGACAAAACCCAGAAAGCAGTGTCTGAAAAACTCTCTCATGGTTGTGGAGGAATCTCGGCCCACTCTTCTCCCCAGCGCTGCTTCAGCTCATTGAGGTTTGCAGCTTTGGTTTCTGCACAGCTCTCTGAAGGTCCCAGCACAGCATCTCAGTCAGGCTGAGGTTTGCACTCTGGCTGCACCGTTGCAATACCTGGGTTCTTCTCTTCTTCACACATTCTGCTGTAGATCTGCTGCTGTGTTTGGGATCTTTGTCCTGTTGATGAGCCAGTTTCAGCCCAGCTTCAGCTGTCGGACAGACGGCCTCACATCTGACACTGGAACACTTTGGTATCCAGAGGAGTTGATGGTGGACTCAATGACTGCAAGGTGCCCAGGTCCTGTGGCTGCAGACCAGCCCAGATCATCAGCCCTCCACCACCGTGCTTGACAGCTGGTGTGAGGTGTTTGTGCTGATATGCTGTGTTTGGTTTCCTCCAAACGTGCTGCTGTGCATTACGAGCAAACATCTCCACTTTGGTCTGCTCTGTCCAAAGGACATTGTTCCAGAAGTCTTGTGGTTTGTTCAGATGCAGCTTTGCAAACCTAAGCTGTGCTGCCATGTT
The DNA here is from genome assembly GCF_027942865.1 of Odontesthes bonariensis. Taxonomy (NCBI): domain Eukaryota; kingdom Metazoa; phylum Chordata; class Actinopteri; order Atheriniformes; family Atherinopsidae; genus Odontesthes; species Odontesthes bonariensis. Next base: position 44,994,983 of record NC_134508.1, on the reverse strand, counting down.
CTTTTTAGAGAGAAGAGGCTTTCTCCTGCAGCCCTTCCACACAAGCCATACCTGTTCAGTCTTTTTCTAACTGTGCTGTCATGACCTTTAACCTTTAACATGCTGACTGAGGCCTGCAGAGTCTGAGATGTAGCTCTTGCGTTTTTGTTTGTTTTCTCTGAGCATTCAGTTTTTCACACACTGCTTTTGCATTTTGGCTTAGTTTCCTTTTAAGATAAATCATGACACAGTGTAATATGTTTTGTGTTGTTGTTCATCTGAGGTTTTATTTACTTTATTTTAAGAACCCGCTCGCTCCTGTTTACTTTCTCCACTTTTGTTACTTTTCGTGTCATTTTAAACTTTTATTTTCTTATTCATCTTTTCTTTTTTTCTGTAATGAGAGCACTGCAACAAAGGAATTTCCCGCAAGGGATTAATAAAGTAATTCTGATTCTGATTCACATGAGGGACCTGCATTCATCTCTCAGTAGGAAAGAAAACATTACATTACATTACGGTCATTTTGCAGACGCTTTTAACCAAAGCGACTTACAATAAGTGCGTTCAACATCGGTAGGCAAAAGAACTTCAGGTCACAAGAAATCATAAGTGCATTTCCTTCCAATACCAAACAGCTAAGAGCAAAACTAGTGCTAGAGTAAGTGCGATAACCAACCAGCCTCTCACCAACTGCACACCAGTCACAGCGGGGTGGGGATGCAAACCCTGGTTTGGGTAGGGGAAGAAATAAAAGAGGTAAGAAAAGCAGGAATGGGATGCAAACCCTGGTTCGGGTAGGGGAAGAAATAAAAGAGGTAAGAAAAGCAGGAATGGGATTCAAACCCTGGTTCGGGTAGGGGGTAATGAAAATATAGAGGGTGCCAGTGGTGGAGGAAACAGTAAGTGCGTAAGGAACTAGGACAGAGGAGGGTAGTTTTCCTTGAAGAGGTGGGTTTTCAGCCTGTGGCGAAAGATGGGCAGCGACTCAGCTGTCCTGATATCAGTCGGGAGATCTTTCCACCATCGGGGTGCCAGAACAGAGAAAAGCCGTGACCGTGTCGATCGTGCGCAGGGACCCCTGAGTGACGGGGCAGCCAGGCGCCTGGTGGCCGCAGAGCGAAGTGGTCGGGCGGGGGTGTAGGGCTTGACCATAGCCTGGAGATATGAAGGAGCTGTTCCTTCCACTGCCCTGTAGGCCAGCACCAGAGTCTTAGACTGGATGCGAGCGGCTACAGGGAGCCAGTGTAGAGAGCGGAGAAGGGGAGAGGTGTGGGAGAACTTGGGGAGGTTGAACACCAGACGAGCAGCAGCTTTCTGAACCAGCTCCAGAGGTCTGATGGCAGAAGCCGGGGCGCCAGCAAGGAGCGAGTTGCAGTAGTCCAGGCGGGAGATGACAAGAGCCTGGATGAGCACCTGTGCTGCCTTGTCGGTGAGGAAGGGGCGAATCCTCCGGATGTTGTAGAGGAGGAATCGGCAGGAACGGGTCACTGATGCGATGTTTGGCGAGAACGACAGTTGGTCGTCCAGGGTCACACCCAGATTCCTCGCGGTCCGGGTTGATGTCACCACAGAGTCATCCATGGTGATGGCCAGATCTCGGAACGGG